>NC_088243.1:4601948-4646948 GCF_036934945.1 Oncorhynchus masou masou
ACTGTAGAGACAGACACCTGCATTACATAGTAATGTAGAGACAGACACCAGCATTACATACTACTGTAGAGACAGACACCAGCATTACATACTACTGTAGAGACAGACACCAGCATTACATACTACTGTAGAGACAGACACCAGCATTACATACTACTGTAGAGACAAACACCAGCATTACATACTACTGTAGAGACAGACACCAACATTACATACTACTGTAGAGACAGACACCAGCATTACATACTACTGTAGAGACAAACACCAGCATTACATACTACTGTAGAGACAGACACCAACATTACATACTACTGTAGAGACAAACACCAGCATTACATAGTAATGTAGAGACAGACACCAACATTACATACTACTGTAGAGACAGACACCAGCATTACATAATACTGTAGAGAGACACCAGCATTACATAATACTGTAGAGACAGACACCAGCATTACATACTACTGTAGAGACAGACACCAGCATTACATAATACTGTAGAGAGACACCAGCATTACATAATACTGTAGAGACAGACACCAGCATTACATAGTAATGTAGAGACAGACACCAGCATTACATACTACTGTAGAGACAGACACCAGCATTACATACTACTGTAGAGACAGACACCAGCATTACATACTACTGTAGAGACAGACACCAGCATTACATACTACTGTAGAGACAGACACCAACATTACATACTACTGTAGAGACAGACACCAGCATTACATAGTAATGTAGAGACAGACACCAGCATTACATACTACTGTAGAGAGACACCAGCATTACATACTACTGTAGAGAGACACCAGCATTACATATTACTGTAGAGAGACACCAGCATTACATACTACTGTAGAGACACCAGCATTACATATTACTGTAGAGAGACACCAGCATTACATACTACTGTAGAGAGACACCAGCATTACATACTACTGTAGAGAGACACCAGCATTACATACTACTGTAGAGAGACACCAGCATTACATATTACTGTAGAGAGACACCAGCATTACATACTACTGTAGAGACAGACACCAGCATTACATACTACTGTAGAGACAGACACCAGCATTACATACTACTGTAGAGACGGACACCAGCATTACATACTACTGTAGAGACAGACACCAGCATTACATACTACTGTAGAGACAGACACCAGCATTACATACTACTGTAGAGACAGACACCAGCATTACATACTACTGTAGAGAGACACCAGCATTACATACTACTGTAGAGACAGACACGAGCATTACATACTACTGTAGAGACAGACACCAGCATTACATACTACTGTAGAGACAGACACCAGCATTACATACTACTGTAGAGACAGACACCAGCATTACATAATACTGTAGAGACAGACACCAGCATTACATATTACTGTAGAGAGACACCAGCATTACATACTACTGTAGAGAGACACCAGCATTACATACTAATGTAGAGACAGACACCAGCATTACATACTACTGTAGAGAGACACCAGCATTACATACTAATGTAGAGACAGACACCAGCATTACATACTACTGTAGAGAGACACCAGCATTACATACTACTGTAGAGACAGACACCAGCATTACATACTACTGTAGAGACAGACACCAGCATTACATACTACTGTAGAGACAGACACCAGCATTACATATTACTGTAGAGAGACACCAGCATTACATATTACTGTAGAGAGACACCAGCATTACATACTACTGTAGAGAGACACCAGCATTACATACTACTGTAGAGAGACACCAGCATTACATACTACTGTAGAGAGACACCAGCATTACATACTACTGTAGAGAGACACCAGCATTACATACTACTGTAGAGAGACACCAGCATTACATACTACTGTAGAGACAGACACCAGCATTACATATTACTGTAGAGAGACACCAGCATTACATACTACTGTAGAGAGACACCAGCATTACATACTACTGTAGAGACGGAGAAGAGGGATGACTGTGGTGGACTGGGCAGAGTAACCCGAGTCAACATTGTCATAGCATCCAGCTCCCCCCTCCGCTCTCCCCTCCCGCCCAGAGAAGCAGGCCAGACAGAGGCTCTGAGGCTAGACAGCCCAGAGAAGCAGGCCAGATGCTAACAACAAAGGACCAGAACCAGGAAGGACGTTTCCATCAGAACATAGAGCATCACAGGAACACAAAGAGGCTCACTCTTCATCAACTATATTTAAAAAGGCAAGAGTTTTCCCCAGTGACCTCACCTGGAAACACTACCAGCCTTACGTGTTATATAGCCCTGATTTATCCTGCCTGTCTCAACGCTCTCAGATGGAATACAACATCAAACACTGTCTTGAATAGGTGCCGGGCGGCATAGGTTTTTAGTATTAATAATTGACTGCTGTTCCTGAGGGGAGGAATGTCCAGGTAACAACACAACAGATCAATGTGGATAACTAACTAAACTACAAAGGAAGCATGTCCTTCACAGACATTTTAGGGAATTTAGCATCAGCTAGAATATCTCCTGTTACAGACACTGAACATCCAATCAGAAAGGGGTATTGTAAAGTGGCTGTTCCACTGGATGTCATTAGGTGAATTCACCAATTTGTAAGTCGCTCTGGATAAGAGCGTCTGCCAAATGACTTAAAGGTAAATGTAAATGTAAATGGGTAAGCCCGAGAACCTTGATATGGACACGGAACAACCAATCAGAAAAGGCTAAACCTGAGAAACCTTGTTACGGACACTGAACAACCAATCAGAAAGGGTAAGCCCGAGAACCTCGTTACGGACACGGAACATCCAATCAGAAAAGCGTAAGCCAGAGAACCTCGTTACGGACACGGAACAACCAATCAGAAAAGGGTAATCCAGAGATCCTTGTTTGCATTAACCATGAAACATGTTGGAAACGTCCATGTTAACTTCCAGTTGAGAGTTTAAGACACCAACGCAGTGTATATCTCTGAAATAATCTCTCTGTGTCAATGCCAGGTAGCATGTTTACCTAGAGGTACTATTGTGGGCTTGGACATCCAGCACCGTGTGTGTGTGTTACCTGGAAGTATAGTCCTACAGTAGGCCGGGCCATCAGGCTGCTGAAGTGCTCGTGGAACTGTCTGGACAGGATGTCCTGAGATAGGGTCTCATACGGATCAAACGCCTGCTCCTGGAGTTGAAAGAAGAGATCTAGGAGTAGGCTGGAAGTGTCCCTGAATGTGTGTGATGTAGAACTAGGTATTGTAGGTACCTATGACAGGCAGAACAACACCCTTTCTGGAAATATAGTCCCAATATAACACTCTGGTACTGTATTGATGAACTAGATTCCCAATATAACCCTCTGGTACAGTATTGATGAACTAGAGTCCCATTATAACCCTCTGGTACAGTATTGATGAACTAGATACCCAATATAACACTCTGGTACTGTATTGATGAACTAGATACCCAATATAACACTCTGGTACAGTATTGATGAACTAGATACCCAATATAACACTCTGGTACAGTATTGATGAACTAGATACCCAATATAACACTCTGGTACAGTATTGATGAACTAGAGTCCCATTATAACCCTCTGGTACAGTATTGATGAACTAGAGTCCCATTATAACCCTCTGGTACAGTATTGATGAACTAGCTGTGTATGATGTCCTACCTCTGCCAGGTCCTCGAAGCAGCTGCCCACCAGAGGATGAGGGCTCGTGTCAGCGGTCATCTCCACTGCGTCCTCTATCAGCCCCAGAAGTTTGACCGTCAGCTCATGAATGTCCGAAATGTTGCTGAAGATAACTTCAACATCCTGCAGGGAGCCAGAGAGGAACATGATGTTCGTTTAATATGGAAATACACGGCCCCATAAAAACGGTACACCGCACAGTCCTTAAGAGATGATAAGGCATTAGATAGTGGATATCATCCTTCACATATGGAGGTTGTTGTCTCATTATTTGACCCCTCCCACTTCCTGGACATGTCAAAGCCATATTTGACCCCTCCCACTTCCTGGACATGTCAAAGCCATATTTGACCCCTCCCACTTCCTGGACATGTCAAAGCCATATTTGACCCCTCCCACTTCCTGGACATCTCAAAGCCATTTTCCAGGATATTTTTGCAGTCAGCTCTAAATTTATTTTGGCAGGAGCAACAGATAAGATCTCTTAGTAGTTAATTATGTATATAGTTGGGCTCACTCAAACGATACACTGTCTGTCCCAAATAGGCAAAGCCACAGCAGACCAGTAAATAAAACTAAACTCTCCACTCAGCACAGTTTTTCTTCAGCCAAGTGAAATGCAATCCAGTGTTTTAACAAAAAAAGGGGATTTTCTGTGTTTAAACCGGTGATTTGAACCTCAGTGTTTACGATTGTTTATTTTTTTTGGCAGCAGGACAATAATCTTTACTTCGCTGAAAAAAGTCTCAGAACAGAACAGTCTTCTAGGATACAATAGTGAATGTTCAGCCTGTTTGTGAATCACAGGTTCTTCACGTTATGAAGGTGCACAGGTTCAGGTTATGAAGGTGCACAGGTTCTTCACGTTATGAAGGTGCACAGGTTCAGGTTATGAAGGTGCACAGGTTCTTCACGTTATGAAGGTGCATAGGTTCAGGTTATGAAGGTGCACAGGTTCTTCACGTTATGAAGGTGCACAGGTTCTTCACGTTATGAAGGTGCACAGATTCAGGTTATGAAGGTGCACAGGTTCTTCACGTTATGAAGGTGCACAGGTTCAGGTTATGAAGGTGCACAGGTTCAGGTTATGAAGGTGCACAGGTTCTTCACGTTATGAAGGTGCACAGGTTCTTCACGTTATGAAGGTGCACAGATTCAGGTTATGAAGGTGCACAGGTTCTTCACGTTATGAAGGTGCACAGGTTCAGGTTATGAAGGTGCACAGGTTCAGGTTATGAAGGTGCACAGGTTCTTCACGTTATGAAGGTGCACAGGTTCAGGTTATGATGGTGCACAGGTTCTTCACGTTATGAAGGTGCACAGGTTCTTCACGTTATGAAGGTGCACAGGTTCTTCACGTTATGAAGGTGCACAGGTTCTTCACGTTATGAAGGTGCACAGGTTCTTCACGTTATGAAGGTGCACAGGTTCTTCACGTTATGAAGGTGCACAGGTTCACGTTATGAAGGTGCACAGGTTCACGTTATGAAGTCAACCGGAAGCATTTCACATCATAGCAGCATTGCAGCTCCAGATTAGCTAGTTAGCTGATTACGGTAGTTTAGCGGTAACGGTCTGACGCAGGGGTTGGGTGAAAATGGCTTTGGTATACGGTCAAAATGTTGGGAAACTTGACTGAGTGTTTGTAAACAGGCCTCTGTCCTAATACATACACGACTTGGTTTACTGTTCTCTTGACCTGTGTGTACCTACGTTGTAAACTGTCGTTCGTAGGCTACGTTGTAGCAATCTCATGATGGGTATAGGGACAATTAGAGTATCATGTAGTATCCTAAACAGAGGTCGACCGATTAAATCGGCATGGCCGATTAATTAGGGCCGATTTCAGCTGCTCAAAACAAAAATCGGTAATCTGCCTTTTTGGACGCCGATTATGGCCGATTGCATTGCGATATACGAGGAGACTGCGTGGCAGGCTGACCACCTGTTATAAGAGTGCAGCGTCAAAAGGACCTTGTGGCAGCAAGGAGCCAAGGTAAGATGCAACCTAGCATTAAACTTATCTTATAAAAAACAATCAATCTTCATATAATCACTAGTTAAGTACGCATGGTTGATGATATTACTAGGTTAACTAGCTTGTCCTGCGTTGCATATAATCAATGCGGTGCCTGTTCATTTATCATCGAATCACAGCCTACTTCAACTTCGCCAAAACAGGTGATTTAACAAAAGCACATTCACAAAAAAAAGCACAATGCACAAATGTACCTAACCATAAACGTCAATGCCTTTCTTAAAATCAATACACGAGTATATATCTTTAAACCTGCATATGTTGTTCAAAGAAATTCATGTTAGCAGGATATATTAACGAGGGAAATTGTGGCACTTCTCTTGCGTTCAGTGCAGGCAGTCAGAGTATATGCAGCAGTTTGGGCCGCCAGGCTCGTTATGAGATGAGTTTCTTCCTAACAAAGACCGTAATTAATTTGCCAGAATTGTACATAATTATGACATAACATGGAAGGTTGTGCAATGGAACAGCAATATTTAGACTTATGGATGCCACCCGTTAGATAAAATACAGAACGGTTCAGTATTTCACTGAAAGAATAAAACGTTTTGTTTTGGATAATATAGTTTCCGGATTTGACCATATTAATGACCTAAGGCTTGTATTTCTGTGTGTTCATTATATTATAATTAAGTCTATGATTTGATATTTGATAGAGCAGTCTGACTGAGCGGTGGTAGGCAGCAGCAGGCTCGTAAGCATTCATTCAAACAGCAAGTTACTGCGTTTAGAAGCACAGCGTTGTTTATGACTTCAAGCCTATCAACTCCTGAGATTAGGCTGGCAATACTAAAGTACCTATAAGAACATCAAAGGTATATGAAATACAAATGGTATAGAGAGAAATAATTGAAGTGTCATAATTCCTATAATAACTACAACCTAAATCTTCTTAACTGGGAAATTGAAGAACTGGGAATATTGAACCACCAGCTTTCATATGTTCTCATGTTCTGAGCAAGGAACTGAAACGTTAGCTTTTTTTACATGGCACATATTGCACTTTTACTTTCTTCTCCAACACTTTGTTTTTGCATTATTTCAACCAAATTGAACAAGTTTCATTATTTGAGACTAAATAGATTTTATGTATTATATTAAGTTAAAATTAAAATGAAGTGTTCATTGTTCATTCAGGATTGTTGTAATTGTCATTATTACACACACAAAAAAATTGTTTTTAATCAGTATCAGCTTTTTTATGGGGTCCTCCAATAAATTGGTATCAGCGTTGAAAAAACATTATCGGTTGACCTCCAACCCGAAACCCGGCGACCTCCAACCCGAAACCCGTCACCTCTAACCCTAATAACCCTAAACCCGTCACCTCTAACCCTAAACCCGTCACCTCTAACCCTAAACCCGTCACCTCTAACCCTAAACCCGTCACCTCTAACCCTAAACCCGTCACTGTTACATTGAACTGGTTGAATGGAATATGAATGACAGTCATCCAATATGATGTAATAGAGGCCATGCTCATCTTAAACAGCACAGACCGCCACTGGGCTCAGTAGAGTCCATTCTAATACATACAGTACCAGTCACAAGTTTGGACACACCTACTCATTCAAGGGTTTTTATTTATTTTATTTAAAAAAAACTATTTTCTAAATTGTAGAATAATAGTGAAGACATCAAAACTATGAAATAACACATATGGAATCATGTCGTAACCAAAAAAACAAGTGTTAAACAAATCAAAATATATTTCATATTTGAGATTCTTCAAATAGCCACCCTTTGCACACTCTTGGCATTCTCTCAACCAGCTTGACCTGGAATGCTTTTCCAACAGTCTTGAAGGAGTTCCCACATAATGTTGAGCACTTGTTGCCTGCTTTTCCTTCACTCTGCGGTCCAACTCATTCCAAACCATCTCAATTAGGTGGAGGCAAGGTAATCTGATGCAGCACTCCATCACCCTCCTTGGTCAAATAGCCCTTTCATTAATTAATTAATTAATTAATTAATTAATTAATTAATTATTGAACCTTTATTTAACTAGGCAAGTCAGTTAAGAAGAAATTATTATTTACAATGACGGCTTACCACGGCCAAACCCTAACGATGCATGGGCCAATTGTGTGCCACCCTATGGGAAACTCCCAATCTCAGCTGGTTGTGATACAGCCTGGAATCAAACCAGGGTCTGTAATGATGCCTCAAGCACTGAGATGCAGTGCCTTAGACCGCGGTGCCACTCGGGAACCCCTTACACAGCCCGGCCGTGTGTTTTACGTCCAACCCTACCATGTCACAACACAATGGATTGGCTCAAACGCATTAAGAAGGAAAGAAATTCACATCTGTTCATTGAAATGCATTCCAGGTGACTACCTCATGAAGCTGGTTGGGAGAATGCCAAGAGCATGCAAAGCAGTCGTCAAGACAAAGGGTGGCTTCTTTGAAGAATAAATCATTTTAAGTATATTTTGATTTGCTTAACACTTTTCTGGTTACTACATGATTCCATATGTGTTATTTCATAGTGTTGATGTCTTCACTATCATTCTCCAATGTAGAAAGTAGTCAAAATAAAGAAAAACCCTTGAATGATGTAGGTGTGTCCAAACTTCTGACGGGTACAGTATACGACTCAGACAATGTTTGAATTTTCAACTAAGACTATTCTAACATATGACTCAGCTGACTGTTCGAATATACGGTTGAAGGAGGATGTTTACATTCACCTTAGCCAAATACATTTAAACTGTATTATAATAATTGATTATGCTTACGAGTTATTAATAGAAGAGGGGTTATAAGACACCCTCCCTCCTTACATGTATAGGGTCCTTAGACTACAGACTAACAATATATACATTCATTATATTCAGTTTATTATTGTTCCACAGTACTTTTCTAGTCTCTTCTGCCTCTTATGTAGAAACAGTCTGAGAAATGTGTGACTGTGAAGACAGAACTCTGCAGGAGAGCGTAAGAGACAAGAGATTAGTCAGACATTCCACTGTAAATCAACTTGGGACATTTACTGCTGAGCTTTTAGATAGCTATGTGAACAAGAGTTTAAACGTGTCGAGTCGGCATGGTGTTGGTCTCAGGAATAGAAGATAATGACGTAGGCAGTGACATCACGAGGGCCGGACTTTGGGTTTAATGAAACGACTTGAGACTTCTTTGACGCAGAACTTACCCGGAAACATGCGCTCATTGTTCCTGTAGTCAACTTCTGTCTGCAATTGCATTAATAAAAGGTTTTTGAATGATTTAATTAAAAATATTTATTTCATCAATGAGCTAATGATTGACAAGGAACAAGGAAACAAACACCAACAAGGTGCTTTATAAGCTGTTTATAACCCAGCTACCGTTTCCACCCGAGGTGTCTATAAGCTGTTACACTGTTTTCACCTGAGGCGTGAAGATCTTGTTGTTGAACAGGAAGTGATGTCGGAACACCTTGATGATGAGGTCGAGCTCCCGCAGGTACTGGCGCTCCTCTGCAATCTCCAGGCGCACCAGGTCGTCGTAGGTCAGCTCTCCGGACGACGACGGCTCCTCCGTACACTGAGACACCAGACCGATGTCCTCGTCCTGGTCAAACATGTCCATTAGGACCTGCAACAGAGACATCAGGTCAAACATGTCCATTAGGACCTGCAACAGAGTCATCAGGTCAGACATGTCCATTAGGACCTGCAACAGAGACATCAGGTCAGACATGTCCATTAGGACCTGCGACAGAGACATCAGGTCAGACATGTCCAACACCTGGGACGGACACAGAGACATCAGGTCAGACATGTCCAACACCTGGGACGGACACAGAGACATCAGGTCAGACATGTCCAACACCTGGGATGGACACAGAGACATCAGGTCAAACATGTCCATTAGGACCTGCAACAGAGACATCAGGTCAAACATGTCCATTAGGACCTGCAACGGAGACATCAGGTCAGACATGTCCATTAGGACCTGCGACAGAGACATCAGGTCAGACATGTCCATTAGGACCTGCAACGGAGACATCAGGTCAGACATGTCCATTAGGACCTGCGACAGAGACATCAGGTCAGACATGTCCAACACCTGGGACGGACACAGAGACATCAGGTCAGACATGTCCAACACCTGGGACGGACACAGAGACAGGTTAGCAAGTCAACCAGGACCATATCTACCGACTTTGGAGTGGATTGGCAATGAAGGTGAGCGAGAGATGCAAAAACACAGACAGACACAGACAGAGGCAGCTAGACGCAGACAGAGGCAGCTAGACGCAGACAGAGGCAGCTAGACGCAGACAGAGGCAGCTAGACGCAGACAGAGGCAGCTAGACGCAGACAGAGGCAGCTAGACGCAGACAGACAGATGGTATGTTTCCTACCTTGTCTGCACACATGGACACCTTGATGTCTTGCTGGCTGATCTCATAGTGTCTGATGTTACCAACGTAGTTTCCTGCTAGCTTCAGGATGTCAGCTGATATGTACTCTAGAACCGCCACGATGTACAGGCAGACGTGGTAGTCTATCTTATAACCCAGCACCTCCTGTTGATGGGACAAACAGAGAGGGGGTTAGAGGTAGGGGGAGAGGAGGTAGGAGAGAGGAGGGGGTTTAGAGGTAGGGAGGAGAAGAGGTAGGGGGAGAGAGAGGGGGAGAAGAGGTAGGGAGGAGAAGAGGTAGGGGGAGGAGAGAGACGGTTTAGGGGGAGGAGAGGAGGTAGGGGGGTTTAGAGGTAGGGGGAGAGGAGAGAGGGGAGGTTTAGAGGTAAGGGGGAGGAGAGGTAGGGGGTTTAGAGGTAGGGGGTTTAGAGGTAGGGAGGAGGAGAGGGGGTTTAGAGGTAGGGGGGGGGAGAGGTAGGGGGGAGAGAGAGGGGGTTTAGAGGTAGGGGGAGGAAAGAGAGGGGGTTTAGAGGTAGGGAGGAGAGGGGGTAGGGGGGAGGAGAGAGAGGGGGTTTAGAGGTAGGGAGGAGGTTAGAGAGGGTTTAGAGGTAGGGGGGAGAGAGGGGGTTTAGAGGTAGGGAGGAGAGGAGAGAGGGGGTTTAGAGGTAGGGGGGAGAAGAGAGAAGGGGTTTAGAGGTAGGGGGGAGAGAGGGAGGGGGTTTAGAGGTAGGGGGAGATTTTCTGGAGCTCCTAAATGTTGTGGATGCCAGTGCTACCAATGACTTGTTTCTCATTTGAGTCCTGGTAAGGGGGATATGTACCTTGAGTAGAGGGTGTATCTTATCCACAGGGAGCAGTAGGGGGTTCCTCCTCTTCCTCTTCTCGATGGCCGACTGGGCGTCAGCTATGGCCCATTTATCTATGGGGTGGGGGAAGGTCTTCTGGACTCGCTCCTCCACGTCCTGCACAGAGCGCGGCTGGGCCACACACAGCATGTTGAGGAGCTGCAGGATCAGCTCTTCGATGTGCTCCAGAGCTCCCTCCTTGGCTGACAGGGTGGGATGCACCTGCAGCTGCACCTGGAAGAGACACAGAGGGAAACGGGACAAACGTCAGAGACACAGTGACATTTACTCCTGAGGTGCTGACTTGTTGCACCCTCGACAACTACTGTGATAATTATTATTTGACCTTGCTGGTCATTTATGAACATTTGAACATCTTGGCCATGTTCTGTTATAATCTCCACCCGGCACAGCCAGAAGAGGACTGGCCATCCCTCATAGCCTGGTTCCTCTCGAGGTTTCTTCCTAGGTTTTGGCCTTTCTAGGGAGTTTTTCCTAACCACCGTGCTTCTACACCTGCATTGCTTGGTGTTTGGGGTTTTAGGCTGGGTTTCTGTACAGCACTTTGAGATATAAAGCCCTTCTTACATCAGCTGATAAATACATTTGATTTGAGTTACGTCATATAAAAAAACATCCTTGTGATGTGAGGATTGTAATGGCGTAGCCCCCCCCATCAGTTCCTGTTACATAACATGTCAGTGAATAAACAGAGTCAAGTCACTAGGCTACATCTCAGACACAACTAATGAAACCTCAACCTTGAGATGCCCAGAAGAGGGGCGTGTTGTCGACGAAAGGGGCCCAGAAGAGGGGCGTGTTGTCGACGAAAGGGGCCCAGAAGAGGGGCGTGTTGTCGACGAAAGGGGCCCAGAAGAGGGGCGTGTTGTCGACGAAAGGGGCCCAGAAGAGGGGCGTGTTGCCGGAAGGGGCCTAGAAGAGGGGCGTGTTGTCGACGAAAGGGGCCTAGAAGAGGGGCGTGTTGTCGACGAAAGGGGCCTAGAAGAGGGGCGTGTTGTAGAAAGGGGTGTGTTGTAGAAAGGGGCGTGTTGTAGAAAGGGGCCGAGAAGAGGGGCGTGTTGTAGAAAGGGGCCGAGAAGAGGGGCTTGTTGTAGAAAGGGGCCTAGAAGAGGGGCTTGTTGTAGAAAGGGGCCTAGAAGAGGGGCTTGTTGTAGAAAGGGGCCTAGAAGAGGGGCTTGTTGTAGAAAGGGGCCTAGAAGAGGGGCTTGTTGTAGAAAGGGGCCTAGAAGAGGGGCTTGTTGTAGAAAGGGGCCTAGAAGAGGGGCTTGTTGTAGAAAGGGGCCTAGAAGAGGGGCTTGTTGTAGAAAGGGGCCTAGAAGAGGGGCTTGTTGTAGAAAGGGGCTTGTTGTAGAAAGGGCTAGAAGAGGGGCTTGTTGTAGAAAGGGGCCTAGAAGAGGGGCTTGTTGTAGAAAGAGGGGGCCTAGAAGAGGGGCTTGTTGTAGAAAGGGGCCTAGAAGAGGGGCTTGTTGTAGAAAGGGGCCTAGAAGAGGGGCTTGTTGTAGAAAGGGGCCTTGTAGAAGGGGCCCAGGGGGGCTTGTTGTAGAAAGGAAGAGGGGTGTGTTGTGGCCTAGAAGAGAAGGGGCGTGTTGTAGAAAGGGGCCTAGAAGAGGGGCTTGTTGTAGAAAGGGGTGAAGAAGGGCGTGTTGTAGAAAGGGGCCCAGAAGAAGGGCGTGTTGTAGAAAGGGGCCCAGAAGAGGGGCGTGTTGTAGAAAGGGGCCTAGAAGAGGGGCGTGTTGTAGAAAGGGGCCTAGAAGAGGGGCGTGTTGTAGAAAGGGGCCCAGAAGAGTTGTAGAAAGGGGCCCAGAAGAGGGGCGTGTTGTAGAAAGGGGCCCAGAAGAGGGTGTGTTGTAGAAAGGGGCCCAGAAGAGAAAGGGGCCCAGAAGAGGGGTGTGGTCTGCCAAGTGGATCTGTGGGTGGAAACAGACTCCATCTCAGTCTGGTCGTCAGGAGGTGGTGTGGCCTATCACTGGAATGCTGTCTACTCTGTACAGACACTATTATGGGACTGGCAGTCTGCTAAACTGCTGTGAAGAGAGGGAGGGAGAGAGAAAAACAAGCACAAGGCTGTGGTGTTCACATGGTAGTGACGGAATTACCCTGGCTGGCAAATAATACATCCAGCTCTGATGACAAAACATGGCCCCCAGGCCCAGCATGAGGAATGTGGCTGACTGTCCAACACGGCACCGTAGATTCTGCCGGTCTGGGTGATAGTGACAGACGGGGCTCTATTAGATTCTGCCGGTCTGGGTGATAGTGACAGACGGGGCTCTATTAGATTCTGCCGGTCTGGGTGATAGTGACAGACAGGGCTCTATTAGATTCTGCCGGTCTGGGTGATAGTGACAGACAGGGCTCTATTAGATTCTGCCGGTCTGGGTGATAGTGACAGACGGGGCTCTATTAGATTCTGCCGGTCTGGGTGATAGTGACAGACGGGGCTCTATTAGATTCTGCCGGTCTGGGTGATAGTGACAGACAGGGCTCTATTAGATTCTGCCGGTCTGGGTGATAGTGACAGACGGGGCTCTATTAGATTCTGCCGGTCTGGGTGATAGTGACAGACGGGGCTCTATTAGATTCTGCCGGTCTGGGTGATAGTGACAGACGGGGCTCTATTAGATTCTGCCGGTCTGGGTGATAGTGACAGACGGGGCTCTATTAGATTCTGCCGGTCTGGGTGATAGTGACAGACGGGGCTCTATTAGATTCTGCCGGTCTGGGTGATAGTGACAGACAGGGCTCTATTAGATTCTGCCGGTCTGGGTGATAGTGACAGACAGGGCTCTATTAGATTCTGCTCGTTTGGGTGATACAAAAAAAAAAAAAAAAAAAATCATTAACCCATAGGTCTTTACAGACAATTGAATGACTTAATCTATTATTTAAGTTACCAGAAATGTTTCATTGCTCCATACACTACTATAGTACCGTTTCTACTTGGAATACAAACAATCTTCTTGCTTACGGTCACATTGTGCTCATCTGTTTAACCAAAGTCCAAGAGACACTAAATGGAAACTAAAGCCAAACCTAAAATGGAACATGAAAATAGATAAACAGCAAGAAGACAAAAAAAATCATCTTCCCCTCAGATTCCACACGACACCATGCATTGTTAGGATTCTGAGTCATCACACAGAGACACAGGAAGTAAGGGGGTTTCCTTTCCTAAGCCTGGCTCCATTCACAAAACCCTACTGGTCCGTTTGTTAGTTTCATCAGCCAAACAAGTGCTCGCTGTCCCACAGACAGGAAGAGGCGGTAGAGGGAGGAGACAAATTTAAATCTACGGTGCATTTGGAAACTTTTCAAACCCCTTCACTTTTTCCACATTGTGACCTTACAGCCTTGTTCTAAAATATTATTAAATTGTTATTTTTCCCCCTCAACCTACACACACAGTACCCCATAAATCACCAAGCAAAAGGAGGTTTAGAAATGTTTGCAAATGTATTAAAAATAAAACTGAAATATCACATTTACATAAGTCTTCAGACCTTTTACTCAGTACTTTGTTGAAGCACCTTTGGCAGAGATTACAGCTATTTTCAGGTCTCTCCAGAGATGTTGGATCAGGTTCAAGCCCGTGCTCTTGCTGGGCCACTCAAGGACATTCAGAGACTTGTCCCGAAGCCACTCTTGCTTTGTCTTGGCTGTGTGCTTAAGGTCATTGCCCTGTTGGAAGGTGAACCTTCACCACCAGTCTGAGGTCCTGAGTGCTCTGGAGCTGTTTGGGGTTTTAGGCTGGGTTTCTGTACAGCACTTTGAGTTATCAGTGAATAAACAGAGTCAAGTCACTAGGCTACATCTCAGACACAACTAATGAAACTTCAACCTTGAGATGCCTAGAAGAGGGGCTTGTTGGTAGAGAGGGGCCCAGAAGAGGGGCGTGTTGACTATTCTCCCAGTCCCTGAAAAACATCCCCACAGCATGATACTGCCGGTAGCATCAGTAGTAGTAGCAGCGGTAGCAGTAGTAGCAGAGCTAGCATAAGGAGTAGTAGCATCAGTAGTAGTAGCAGCGGTAGCATCAGTAGTAGCGGCAGCATCAGTAGTAGTAGCAGCAGTAGCAGCATCAGTAGTAGCCGCAGCATCAGTAGCAGAGGTAGCATCAGTAGTAGCAGCAGAGGTAGCATCAGCAGTAGCGGCAGCATCAGTAGCAGCAGAGGTAGCATCAGTCGTAGCAGCAGAGGTAGCAGCATCAGTAGTAGTAGCAGCAGAGGTAGCAGCATCAGTAGTAGTAGCAGCATCAGTAGTAGCAGCAGAGGCAGCATCAGTAGTAGTGATAGTAGCAGCAGAGGCAGCATCAGTAGTAGTGATAGTAGCAGCAGAGGCAGCATCAGTAGTATTACCAGTAGTATTGGCAGTAGTAGCATGGTTAGCAGTAGTGCAAGTAGTAGCAGTAGTGGCAGTAGTAGCATTTCATGCTCAACAATGTGCTGGTTGTCGTACCGCTGCTGCTATTTCAATGGCATTTGAGAACACGTCTGAAACATGAACAGACTAAGTTGCTCCATTCGAACAACTGACTGGAGAAATAAGCTCATCAACTGTGTCTGCAGCAGACGTGATACCCTCTGTCATGGCATTGAAACTAGAGGTCGACCGATTAATCGGAATGGCCGATTAATTAGGGCCGATTTCAAGCTTTCATAACAATCGGAAATGTGTATTTTTGGACACCGGTTTTGCCTATTTTTTTATACCTTTATTATTTAACTAGGCAAGTCAGTTAAGAACACATTCTTATTTACAATGACAGCCTAGGAACGGTGGGTTAACTGCCTCTTTCAGAACGACAGATTTTCACCTTGTCAGCTCGGGGGATCCAATCTTACAGTTAACTATTCCAACGCAATAACGACCTGCCTCTCTCTCGTTGCACTCCACAAGGAGACTGCCTGTTATACGAATGCAGTAAGCCAAGGTAAGTTGATTTGTTAAAAAAGTTTGAAATATCCAATAAATGTCGTTCCACTTCATGATTGTGTCCCACTGTCCCACAGTTTTATATCTTTATGTTTGAAGCCTGAAATGTGGCAAAAGGTCTCAAAGTTCAAGGGGGCCGAATACTTTCGCAAGGCACTGTATATATATATATATTTAAAAAAATCGGCCAATTAATCGGTATTGGCTTTTTTGGTCCTCCAATAATCGGTATTGGCGTTAAAAAAAATCATAATCAGTCGACCTCTAATTGAAACACCCGCTCAACAAAACTGCCGACACAGGCTGTGAACAAGCGATTTGGTGGCATTCTCTCCTTACTGTGTCACCACCATGCTCGATGCTATGTACAAGGACAGAAACTTCGATGCAGACAAGAAACAGGGTTTACGTGAAATGTTACACAATGCTGGACAACATGGAAATGGACACAGTGACAGTGCGCACCGAGGAAGAGAGGCCACGGATAGACAGAGCTGAAACTTCACAGCTTGACATGTATGATGAAATTCTGGTTGAGAATGAAATAACTAAGCAACGAAACAGCACAGCAAGTAAGTGAAAGAAAGAGGTTTTGAAGATGTTTTACTGGTAATGGGGACATACGTAAATGCCAACAAAATGACTTTTTGGTCCGTGTGGTGTGATGTGTGTAACCTTAACTAGGCAAGTCAGTTGAGATTATTTACAATGACGGCCTACCCCGGACGACGCTGGCCCAATTGTATGCCGCCCTATGGGACGCCCAATCACGGTCGGATTCAATACAGCCTGGATTCGAACGCTTCTTTCACTGATGCAGTGCCTGAGACTGCTGTGTCCGTGTGTGTGTGTTAACTATTTAACTGTACTAAAATGCTTAAAAAGGCCGCTAAAATTTTAAATATCGGTTACCGTTTTTTTTTGGCAAGCCCTACTGTTGACCAATCACAGATGAATGGGGTTTAGACTTCAGCAAGGAACATTGGCTTGCCTCAAAAAAAAAAAAACATTGTCATAATATATGCACCAACTGTTTCCAACAGGAAGCATGCAGATGCCTTAAAACTATTTCCTCTTCCTGCCCAGTCAGTAAAGCCCCTCAGGACAGCTGTTAAAGATAGAGAGTGAGTCACAGTTAGGAGAGGTTTGTTATGGTTTTGACTGTCAGTCAGTCTCCCTCTCTCTCTCTCTGTGTGTGTGTGTGACAGGCCGTATTACACACAGGGCAGTGAAACAAACACCAACACTTCACCCGCCACATCTCTTCACCTGGGAGGGTCCTGTTCATTATGGCATGCAACAGAAATCGCTTCTTTTTAACATTTTGCAACCAATAAGAGCTTTTTGGGTAGTCTTTTCCTGTTTTGAGTTAATTTTTCTTCTGTTTGGTGTCTTAACAAACACCAGCCAGATTCACACACTCCCCGGGATCATTCACACACAGCTTTGTGGAAAAAGGATGGTGCAGTTGTATTGGCTCATTTCCTTTTCGAACGTATCAGCTTTACAATCAGAAGCAGTTGGTTAACCAATCTGATGACTGGCATCGACAGCAACCGTTACAAAACTGTTACAGGAATCTAACGTGCGCTGCTGACAAGGACAAAGCGGTACCACTTCAGTCTAGACATGTCCCCCATGCAGCCCCCAAGTCCCTCTCAAATCAGAAGTGACTCAAAACACTAAAGTCACATCAGGGCCATGAGCCTCTATACATGGTCAGATATGTAGCTGTGTTTTAGACAAGCACACACACACACAGGCAGGCAGGCAGGCAGACAGGCAGGCACAGACAGGTAGGCAGGCACACACACAGGCAGGCAGACACACACAGGCAGGCACACACAGGCAGGCAGGCACACACAGGCAGGCAGGCAGGCACACACACACACACACACACACACAGGCAGGCACACACACACACAGGCAGGCACACACACACACAGACAGGCACACACACACAGACAGGCACACACACACACAGACAGGCACACACACACACAGACAGGCACACACACACACACAGACAGACAAGTACTTGAAGGGTGTACCTAGTAAAGTGGCAAGTGAGATATACATTTAAAACACGACAGAGAGCATGTGGTTTACTCAGCCGGTATACAAGTCCGTATAGGTCACAGGTTCAAACGAGAGAAAATCAGCTCAACCCAGTGACAGACAGAGACCTGGGAACAGAGACCGAAAAGAAGTGCGAGCGATATCGTGAAAGAGATGCATCGGCCACAGGGATACAGACTGCACACGTCCTCTTGGCTAAAAATGTTTGCCTCGTAAGCTTCAATTAGGTTTGTGAAAATCAAGTTGTCTATTTAGAGAAGGGGAAACCCGACGTCACTACTCTACTCCGCGACAGCTGCAGCTCGTTCAGGACCAGATAAATACCCTGGACCAGGGCTCTCCAACCCTGGAGAGATACCCTCCTGTAGGTTTAAACCAGGCCTCTCCAACCATATTCCTGGAGAGATACCCTCCTGTAGGTTTAAACCAGGCCTCTCCAACCCTGTTCCTGGAGAGATACCCTCCTGTAGGTTTAAACCAGGCCTATCCAACCCTGTTCCTGGAGAGATACCCTCCTGTAGGTTTAAACCAGGCCTCCAACCACATTCCTGGAGAGATTCCTCCTGTAGGTTTAAACCAGGCCTCTCCAACCCTGTTCCTGGAGAGATACCCTCCTGTAGGTTTAAACCAGGCCTATCCAACCCTGTTCCTGGAGAGATACCCTCCTGTAGGTTTAAACCAGGCCTCTCCAACCCTGTTCCTGGAGAGATACCCTCCTGTAGGTTTAAACCAGGCCTCTCCAACCCTGTTCCTGGAGAGATACCCTCATGTAGGTTTAGGTTTAAACCAGGCCTCTCCAACCCTGGCCCTCCTGTAGGTTTAAACCAGGGCTCTCCACCCTGTTCCTGGATGCCCTCCTGATTTAAACCCTCTCGTTCCTGGAGGTTTAAACCAGGGCTCTCCAACCCTGTTCCTGGAGAGATACCCTCCTGTAGGTTTAAACCAGGGCTCTCCAACCCTGTTCCTGGAGAGATACCCTCCTGTAGGTTTAAACCAGGGCTCTCCAACCCTGTTCCTGGAGAGATACCCTCCTGTAGGTTTAAACCAGGGCTCTCCAACCATATTCCTGGAGAGATACCCTCCTGTAGGTTTAAACCAGGCCTCTCCAACCCTCCTGGAGAGATACCCTCCTGTAGGTTTAAACCAGGGCTCTCCAACCCTGTTCCTGGAGAGATACCCTCCTGTCCTGTAGGTTTAAACCAGGGCTCTCCAACCCTGTTCCTGGAGAGATACCCTCCTGTAGGTTTAAACCAGGGCTCTCCAACCATATTCCTGGAGAGATACCCTCCTGTAGGTTTAAACCAGGCCTCTCCAACCCTGTTCCTGGAGAGATACCCTCCTGTAGGTTTAAACCAGGGCTCTCCAACCCTGTTCCTGGAGAGATACCCTCCTGTAGGTTTAAACCAGGGCTCTCTAACCCAGTTCCTGGAGAGATACCCTCCTGTAGGTTTAAACCAGGGCTCTCCAACCCTGTTCCTGGAGAGCTACCCTCACGTAGGTGTACGCCAACCCTAATATAGCACACCTGATTAATAAGCTGAACCAGGTTAGTTACACCTGGGGTTGGAACAAAAACCTATAGGCGTGGAGAGTCCTGCCATGGGACTAAAATATGATGAAGACATGAATAAAAATGGCCGCCAAAATATGAAGTGTACTGACAGTTTGGCTGTGTCTTATTGGATTGGAATTGGGAGTGGGGGGAATTTGAGCTAGGCTAAACCTGAAAGTGCATCGGCTGCTTGGCTTGATCTCTACGGTGGACCGGGTTGGTTACTACTGTAGGAGATTTGGCAAACCAATAGCCTAGTCACATCAGTGATTAAACGGTCATGTCAATCGCTAAGCAATGTGTTGACAGTACTATGCTGCTAGTCACGTAGAGAGATACTACCTCAAAACAAGACAGTGGAAAGAATCAATTTGAGCCAAACCATTGACTTCAGAAACACAGACAAAAAAAACTTGGCCTCGTGCTGCTTTTGCCAAGTAATGCATATTGTAGCTAATGCATATTGTTATGGGCTAAGGGATAGATATATGGTTTGTGACAACATTTTCCACAAGGGAAATGCGTGGTAGTAACTGAGTGTCAAGGAGCCATCCCTCATTTCTGTTTGGCTCTGATCTCAACTAGGGCTTGAGGTCAATGACGCTCTCTCGTTTTCACTTTTAGGCCTGTATCTGTATTGAGGGCGATGTGTTCCAAAACAAGAGGAAAACATGATATTGTTGATAACAAGGGAGTACCAATATCAGGGCTAGGTTCTTTACGTTTACCTTTAAAACAAACGGAAGCAAACAGAGCAAACGAAACGGGGAGGAACTACCCGAATTTGTCCAACAGAAACTCTCGTTTTCGTTAAATATTTTTCCGTTTGGAGTAAACGGTTTGTTGCAAAACGTTTTACAACAGAATAGGAGTAATTAACACACACCGGATTCTGCCTGCAACATGTTGACGCTCTGACTCTGAGCCAAGTTGCAAGTTGTATATTGTTTGCCTGCAGTATATTTTAGTGTGCATTTTGGGAACATAAATCAAAATAAAGATAAATCAGTAGTTACTCCATCACCTCGCCAATTAACAACCACGTTTGAGATGTGTTAATAGTTTTAAGTTTATTTTAAAAAAAGTAGTTTTACCTTTCGCAACGCTTGCACGAAGAGGCCTCGCCATTTGTGACTGTTCTCGTCACTTGAAAAGTCGTATATTTGCTGCGGCTGCATGGCTCCTTACGTTGCCGTGATCCGGACCGTCAGCATCGGCCCCGGCTTGTCCTGGTGGGGTTCGGTCAGTCCAGGCACGGTGGAAAAGTCAGCTAGCTAGCTACACCATACACCTAGTCGGGTAAGGTAATGTTAACTATTTAGAAATTAAAAACAAACAAAAAATGTATATATATTACCGTTAGCTAACGTTATTGGTAAGTTAACACAGTTAAAAAGTGAAAAGCCTACGGGCTAACATTAGTTAGCTAGAAAGTGGTTGTCAGATTTGACACAAGAAAAAAGTGTTACTGTAGTTCGCTAACTGGCTAGCAACTCCAACCGTTAAATGGTCTCATTTACTAACCAGGATGCTATATGAACTAGCTGATTAGCTACCGTTAGCTAGCTATATGCTCTCTGAGCTAGCTGATTAGCTACCGTTAACTAGCTCGAGCGCTATTTAAAAAAACAAGTTCGTCAGCTAGCTACGCCAACTGGCTAGCTGATTAGCTACCGTTAGCTAGCTCGAGCGCTATTTAAAAAAACAAGTTCGTCAGCTAGCTACGCTAACTGGCTAGCTCTATGCTATCTGAGCTAGCTAGCTACCAAAAATAAACATATAGCTAGCCAGCTAGCTACATATTTCAGTTAGATGTCATGACTAAACGTATAGCTAGTATGACTATTGTAACTTTTTAAAAAGTTTGATAGATATTATTACGGTAGCTAGAGACTGACAACACATCTGTATGTAAAAAGCTGCCTCTATCATGGCCTTGGTGGTGCACTTCGAGTTGCGTTGTGGCACAAGACTCTTCATTCAATTCCAAAGATGAGAGACTTCTTCTTAGTTTATAACTCGTCATTTTTCAAGCGTTGGTTATTCTCGCAGACGCAGAACAATCCCACTTGAATAGTCCGATGCATTTTTAGCCAGTGTCCAGCGACACAAGAAGCGCTTGTTGATGTGTGGTAATCGTTGAATCTCGGCCCTTCACTTGGCGTCCTGCGTAGACAGTTAGTGCGTTTGCGTAAAAGCACAGGGAGGTATCGCCTCTTTTGTCCAGTGAAAGTGTGGGACCACAAGTTTGCACCTCATCTTATGGGGCTTCGATCAAAATAAATAGGATACCTAGGTTATTAAAGTCAAATTTAGTTTGAATAGCTTATAAAAAAATCAATGACTGTCTCAGATTTTTTGCATTCCTGAATCACTCGGCAACTAAATCTACATTTGTTCCACTTCATTGGGAACATATTCAAAATGTATACTTATTCGATGGGGTTTAACAGCGGTTGGCATTGAATGTTAATGGTGCATTATCGCCACCAGTTGGACAGGGTATAGAATTAAAAAATACATTGCGGGAAACGGCATCATTCAAAATTAAACACAATCAACTAACAAACTCAATCACACTGCTTCAATCACTGTCCACTCCAAAATACATCTGTACACAGGCTCAGGGGCTTGTGATGGCGGAACATTCACTTGACATGATTTCTTGCACGGCCTCGGCTGTGAAATCACGAAGACCCCCCCCCAAAACGTTCATCTGTGTTCATAATGATTGCATTCATCTAATCCCCTCGATCACACCGACAGTGTTTTTGCATTTAGGGACACCAGAAGTACTTTCATTTACGCTGCGTTTGCCTTGCAGCGTTGCGTCGCAGAGTATTCTATGTGGTGCGCTGGGTTGGGTAGGTTACTTTCTAAATGTAATCGGTTACTAGTTACCGGCCCAAAATTGTAATGAGTAAAGTAACCTTTGGATTACCCCAGACTCAGTAACGTAATCTGATTACATTCATTTACTTTTAGGTTACTGTCACCTTAAGAGGCATTAGAAGAAGACAAACATGTCCAATTGAATGACATCTATTGCAGGATAAATCAATGTTAAAGTTTACATAGCTGGTCATATGTGGATGTTCATTTTTACTTTATGGGTTGGTTATGTAGGCTTCTTCGAACCCATCGCTTTCTACTACATATAATAATACGATTAAATTATAACTTTACATTAAAAACTTAAGTATATGGTAGTGTAGCCTAGTGGTTAGAGCGTTGGACTAGTAACCGAAAGGTTGCAAGTTCAAATCCACAAGCTGACAAGGTACAAATCAGTTGTTCTACCCCTGAACAGGCAGTTAACCCACTGTTCCTAGGCTGTAATTGAAAATAAGAATATGTTCTTAACTGACCTGCCTAGTTAAATAAAAATAAAAATAAATACCAGAATTCAAGTAATTTCAATAAATGGCATATCTTTAAGAATTGGAAATATGGAAGTACAGATTAGCCTAATTGTTTTGCCTGAGCATAACTCTAAAACTCAAATCAAATAACATTTTATTGGTCACATACACATGGTGAGCAGATGTTAATCTGAGTGTAGCTGCTTCTGGTAATATCTAACAAGTAATCTAACAAATTCACTACCTTATACACACACAATGTAGGGCGATGGAATAAGAATATGTACATATTAAATATATGGATGCGCAATGGCCGTGCGGCATAGGCAAGATGCAATAGATGGTAGAAAATACAGTATATACAGTTGAAGTCAGAAGTTTACATACACTTAGTTTGGGGTCATTAAAACTAGTTTTTCAACCACTCCACAAATTTCTTGATAACAAACTATACTTTTGGCAAGTCGGTTAGGACATCTACTTTTCCCAGCAATTGTTTACAAACAGATTATTTCACTTATAATTCACTGTATGACAATTCCAGTGGGTCAGAAGTTTACATACACTAAGTTGACTGTGCCTTTAAACAGCTTGTAAAATTCCAGAAAATGATGTCATGCTTCTGAAGCTTCTGATAGGCTAATTCACATAATTTGTTGGTGTCTGTCTGTAGAGACAGACACCAACATTCCATACTACTGTAGAGACAGACACCAGCATTACAATACTACTGTAGAGACAAACAACACAACATATTACTGTAGAGACAGACACCGGCATTACATACTACTGTAGAGACAGACACCAACATTACAATACTACTGTAGAGACAGACAACATTACATATTACTGTAGAGACAGACACCAACATTACATACTACTGTAGAGACAGACACCAACATTACAATACAGATTACCCTGGAGAGAAAGACTACAGAGGGTCTAGTACCTAATATAATATAGTGGGGCAAAAAAAGTATTTAGTCAGCCACCAATTGTGCAAGTTCTCCCACTTAAAAAGACGAGAGGCCTGTAATTTTCATCATGACAGAAAAATGAGGAAAAAAACCCAGAAAATCACATTGTGGGATTTTTAATGAATTTATTTGCAAATTATGGTGGAAAATAAGTATTTGGTCACCTACAAACAAGCAAGATTTCTGTCTCTCACATACATGTAACTTCTTCTTTAACAGGCTCCTCTGTCCTCCACTCGTTACCTGTATTAATGGCACCTGTTTGAACTTGTTATCAGTATAAAAGACACCTGTCCACAACCTCAAACAGTCACACTCCAAACTCCACTATGGCCAAGACCAAAGAGCTGTCAAAGGACACCAGAAACAAAATTGTAGACCTGCACCAGGCTGGGAAGACTGAATCTGCAATAGGTAAGCAGCTTAGTTTGAAGAAATCAACTGTGGGAGCAATTATTTGGAAATGGAAGACTTACAAGACCACTGATAATCTCCCTCGATCTGAGGCTCCACGCAAGATCTCATCTCGTGGGGTCAAAATGATCACAAGAACGGTGAGCAAAAATCCCAGAACCACACAGGGGGACCTAGTGAATGACCTGCAGAGAGCTGGGACCAAAGTAACAAAGCCAACCATCAGTAACACAATACGCCGCCAGGGACTCAAATCCTGCAGTGCCAGATGTGTCCCCCTGCTTAAGCCAGTACATGTCCAGGCCCGTCTGAAGTTTGCTAGAGAGCATTTGGATGATCCAGAAGAAGATTGGGAGAATGTCATATGGTCAGATGAAACCAAAATATAACTTTTCGGTAAAAACTCAACTCGTTGTGTTTGGAGGACAAAGAATGCTGAGTTGCATCCAAAGAACACCATACCTACTGTGAAGCATGGGGGTGGAAACGTGGCTGGGTCTTTCAGCATGACAATGATCCCAAACACACCGCCTGGGCAACGAAGGAGTGGCTTCGTAAGAAGCATTTCAAGGTCCTGGAGTGGCCTAGCCAGTCTCCAGATCTTAACCCCATAGAAAATCTTTGGAGGGAGTTGAAAGTCTGTGTTGCCCAGCAACAGCCCCAAACATCACTGCTCTAGAGGAGATCTGCATGGAGGAATGGGCCAAAATAGCAGCAACAGTGTGTGAAAACCTCGTGAAGACTTACAGAAAACGTTTGACCTCTGTCATTGCCACCAAAGGGTATATAACAAAGTATTGAGATAAACTTTTGTTACTGACCAAATACTTATTTTCCACCGTAATTTGCAAATAAATTTATTAAAAATCCTACAATGTGATTTTCTGGATTTTTTTTTTCATTTAGTCTGTCATAGTTGAAGTGTACCTATGATGAAAATTACAGGCCTCTCTCATCTTTTTAAGTGAGAGAACTTGCACAATTGGTGGCTGACTAAATACTTTTTTTTTTTTTCCAATGGATGTCGCAACTACTGATTGGAAAAAAATAGATGTAGCAAGTGTGCTAGTTTGAGCATGTGTCCATTAGGCCTATGGTTTTATTTATTTGTTATTGATCAACATGAATTAGATTGAGTAATAAAAAGCCCCACTTTTATTCCATAGGCTGGGATCCTCACTATGCAGCTGTTATTCCATAGGCTGGGATCCACACTATGCAGCTGTTATTCCATAGGCTGGGATCCTCACTATGCAGCTGTTGTTCCATAGGCTGGGATCCTCACTATGCAGCTGTTATTCCATAGGCTGGGATCCTCACTATTCAGCTGTTATTCCATAGGTTGGGACCCTCACTATGCAGCTGTTATTCTATAGGCTGGGATCCACACTATGCAGCTGTTATTCTATAGGCTGGGATCCACACTATGCAGCTGTTATTCTATAGGCTGGGATCCACACTATGCAGCTGTTATTCTATAGGCTGGGATCCACACTGTTGTTCCATATGTTGGGATCCACACTATGTAGCTGTTCTTCCATAGGCTGGGATCCACACTATGCAGCTGTTATTCTATAGGCTGGGACCCTCACTATGCAGCTGTTATTCCATAGGCTGGGATCCACACTATGCAGCTGTTATTCCATAGGCTGGGATCCACACCATGCAGCTGTTATTCCATAGGCTGGGATCCACACTTTACAGCTGTTATTCCATAGGCTGGGACCCTCACTATGCAGCTGTTATTCTATAGGCTGGGATCCACACTATGCAGCTGTTATTCTATAGGCTGGGATCCACACTATGCAGCTGTTATTCTATAGGCTGGGATCCACACTATGCAGCTGTTATTCTATAGGCTGGGATCCACACTATGCAGCTGTTATTCTATAGGCTGGGATCCACACTATGCAGCTGTTGTTCCATAGGCTGGGATCCACACTATGTAGCTGTTATTCCATAGGCTGGGATCCACACTATGCAGCTGTTATTCTATAGGCTGGGACCCTCACTATGCAGCTGTTATTCTATAGGCTGGGACCCTCCTATGCAGCTGTTATTCTATAGGCTGGGATCTACACTATGCAGCTGTTATTCCATAGGCTGGGATCCTCACTATTCAGCTGTTGCAAGAGCACATATTTCACTGGCTGTCCACTGGTTTAAAAAACAATGATTGATAGGCAGTTTAAACTTCTTGAATTCAACCATTCAAATACACATTTAGATTTGTGAACAGCCATCCACAACCACAATCCGCGCAAATAGCTAAATGAGAGCGCACCAGTGTGATTCACATCAATGTGCTATGTAGATATCAATAATAGGTTATATCCATATCGTCGTAGACTACACCACTGCTGTTATCCTTACCTCCAAGCATTTATTCAAATTGGACAATCTTTGGATGCCGACAGCAGTCACACCATGGGAAGACATGGATTGGACTGCAGCCTACAAAAGCAAATTCCTGCTATTTTCCCGCGATCCATCAAAAACATTTGGTGTGTCATCACAGTGGTCTCTGATTTGTGGTCGAACTCGCTCAGGTGGAACAAACGTGTGCCTTCTTTTCAATGCTGATTTGAATTTCATTAAGAAAACAGAGACGTATCAAATATATTTTTTTCGCAAACATCCTTTCTAAATTTCAAAGTAATCATCTTGTTTTTCAAAAGTGCCTGTAATCTGATTAAAATATATATCTTTGGCTGGTAACGGATTAGTTACCGTTTTTTGTTGTTGTAATCCCTTACATATAATCCGTTACTCCCCAACCCTGGAGGTGTGGACATTAGATGTATGGACTGTATGCGTCCAAACTGTAGGCTAAATTAAGGCGGTTTGACAGAAACGGTAGCAGGTGAATGTTGAACGTTTGTTGCGTACATATCCAGATGCTGCTGCGTTTCATTTTCGCGCAATGACACTGTCGGTTTGATCGAGGCGTTCACCGCTTCTACTGTACAGTTTTATGACCATTGCAATACATGGTCCATCTTTTTAACATGTAGCATGTCACTAACCGTCGGTTTGATGAGAAACCTTCACTGTGGCCTCTACTACCATTGTTTCTTCCCCACCACTCGTTCTTTCCAAACTTCTCACCGCCTCCAGATAGGAGACACCCTGGACACTCCTTGCCAACTCAGTCTCCTTCACAATAACGGGGCACTCCAGGAATTCAAGCGAATGTTATGGCCACGTTTGAACAATGACTAATAATATCACTAATAATATAATTGCACATTCATCTTCTGTCGATCTAGCATTCCAGTGTTTAATTGCTATATTGTAATTACTTCGCCACCATGGCCTATTTATTTACTTAATTTAACTCATTTCCACTCACTGTATATTGACTTTTTGTTTTCTTTTGTTCTACTGTATTATTGACTGTATGTTTTGTTTACTCCATGTGTAACTCTGTGTTGTTGTGTGTCGAATTGCTATGCGTTTATCTTGGCCAGGTCACAGTTGCAAATGAGAACTTGTTCTCAACTAGCCAACCTAGTTAAATGAAGGTGAAAAAAAAAAAAATCATAGGCCTACATGATTTCACTGAGCCAACTTCTATCGTTGCGCAGTTTGGGTCGTATACTGGAAGAACCTGCCCCCACGTGGACATACAGTGACCTTGCATACACATTCAACATAGCCAAAAATAATCATACAAAACATGTAAACATATATTACTGAATAAAAATATAAAAGCAACATGCAACAAATTTAAAGATTTTATTGAGTTACAGTTCATATAAGGAAAATCAATCCCATCCGCATCAAGGGTGGAACTGGGAGGGGGCCCATCCGCATCAAGGGTGGAACTGGGAGGGGGGGCCATCCGCATCAAGGGTGGAACTGGGAGGGAGGGCCCAGGGGTGGAACTGGGAGGGGGGCCCATCCGCATCAAGGGTGGAACTGGGAGGGGGGGCCCATCCGCATCAAGGGTGGAACTGGGAGGGAGGGCCCAGGGGTGGAACTGGGAGGGGGGGCCCATCCGCATCAAGGGTGGAACTGGGAGGGAGGGCCCATCCGCATCAAGGGTGGAACTGGGAGGGGGGGCCCATCCGCATCAAGGGTGGAACTGGGAGGGAGGGACACCCGCATCAAGGGTGGAACTGGGAGGGGGGGCCCATCCGCATCAAGGGTGGAACTGGGAGGGGGGCCCATCCGCATCAAGGGTGGAACTGGGAGGGGGGGCCCATCCGCATCAAGGGTGGAACTGGGAGGGGGGGCCCATCCGCATCAAGGGTGGAACTGGGAGGGAGGGACACCCGCATCAAGGGTGGAACTGGGAGGGAGGGCCCAGGGGTGGAACTGGGAGTGAGGGCCCACCCGCATCAAGGGTGGAACTGGGCCCACCCGCATCAAGGGTGGAACTGGGAGGGAGGGCCCAGGGGTGGAACTGGGAGGGACCACCCACTGGGGAGCAAGGCCCAGCCAATCAGAATAAGTTTTTCCCCACAAAGAGGGCTTTATTACGGACAGAAATAGTCGTCAGCACCACACCCATCCACCCTCTGACGATCCCGCAGGTGAAGAAGACTGATACGGAGGTCCTGGGCTGGCGTGGTCGAGGCCGGTTGGACGTACTGCCAAATTCTCTAAAACAACGTTGGAGGCAGGTTATGGTTTATGGTAGAGAAATGAACATGCAACAGCTCTGGTGGACATTCCTGCAGTCAGCATGCCAATTACACACTTCCTCAAAACTTGGAGACATCTGTGGCATTGTGTGATGAGAAAATTCACATTTGAGAGTGGCCTTTTAAATTGTCATCAGCACAAGGTGCACCTGTGTAATGACCATGCTGTTTAAATCAGCTTCTCACTTTACATGTTGCTTTTATAGGTGATATGTGTTCCGTATAATATATAATCTCTTCTCTCACCTAATAACTTTGTAAAAAATTAACTGACTTAACATGACCTAATCAATACTGTATCAGTTCTTTCCATACAACTAGTCTGCCCTGGTCCCAGATCTGTTTTTTGCTCACCTCCATGGTCATTATCATTCATGCCAAACAGATCTGGGACCAGGCTAGTACACAGCAGGGTATAGCATCAACATCTGGTTGTGATTGGCAGGCCCGTAGGGCGACGCACAATTGGCCCCAGTGTCATCCGGGTTTGGCCGTCATTGTAAATAAGAATTTGTTTTTAACTGACTTGCCTAGTTGAATGAAGGTTAAATTAATAAAATAAAATAAAAATAATAATAAGTAGAATGACAGCAAGTGCATATTGTTAACAATAGCTTTGTTTATTACAAAAACTGCATACATTAAGTTTTGCAAAGGGAATGCCAATAATGTCACAAACTAAAGCGTTTCCCCTTTCTGTCATTTAAATAAAAAACAGAAAATGTACAAAAGTGCTAACATGGTGCAAATATTGAACACAAAAAAAAATGAAGGAAAAAAAAAACAAACTACATTTTACACTATAGTCTACTTTCTAAAATGCAACCAAGCGGGAGAGAGAGGAATATGAGTGTGACCAAATGGCACCCTATTCCCTATTTAGTGCACTACTTTTGACCAGGGACCGTGCACTATATAGGGAATAGGGTGCCATTTCAGTAACCCAAAGCTGCATAGCAACCTCTGGATAGGAAGGTAGTTCAGCGTAGCCTGGATGCCAGTCTGTTTCTGCTCTCTTGCCAACTCCATGCATGACAATCTCATAAAGAGTTGGCAAGAGAGCAAAAACCGACCGGCACCCAGGCTAAGGTCATCCCTGGCCTGGCTGAGCTGGATCCCACTGTCAGCATGACTACAGCAACAGTGTCTCTCTCTGCTTAAAGGGGACAGTTCACCCTCTCTCTCTCTGCTTAAAGGGGACAGTTCACCCTCTCTCTCTCTGCTTAAAGGGGACAGTTCACCCTCTCTCTCTCTGCTTAAAGGGGACAGTTCACCCTCTCTCTTTCTCTGCTTAAAGGGGACAGTTCACCCTCTCTCTCTCTCAGCTTAAAGGGGACAGTTCACCCTCTCTCTCTGCTTAAAGGGGACAGTTCACCCTCTCTCTCTCTCTCTGCTTAAAGGGGACAGTTCACCCTCTCTCTCTCGTCGCCAGATACATATTCGTCGCCAGACCCACTGGCTCCAGGTCATCTACAAGTCCATGCTAGGTAAAGCTCCGCCTTATCTCAGTTCACTGGTCACGATGGCAACACCCATCCGTAGCACGCGCTCCAGCAGGTGTATCTCACTGATCATCCCTAAAGCCAACACCTCATTTGGCCGCCTTTCGTTCCAGTACTCTGCTGCCTGTGACTGGAACGAATTGCAAAAATCCCTGAAGTTGGAGACTTTTATCTCCCTCACCAACTTCAAACATGTGCTATCTGAGTAGCTAACCGATCGCTGCAGCTGTACATAGTCTATTGGTAAATAGCCCACCCATTTTCACCTACCTCATCCCCACACTGTTTTTATTTATTTACTTTTCTGCTCTTTTGCACACCAGCATCTCTACCTGTACATGACCATCTGATCATTTATCACTCCAGTGCTAATCTGCAAAATTGTAATTATTCGCCTACCTCCTCATGCCTTTTGCACACAATGTATATAGACTCGCCTTTTTTTTGTACTGTGTTATTGACTTGTTAATTGTTTACTCCATGTGTAACTCTGTGTTGTCTGTTCACACTGCTAAGCTTTATCTTGGACAGGTCGCAGTTGCAAATGAGAACTTGCTCTCTCTCTCTCTGCTTAAAGGGGACAGTTCACCCTCTCTCTCTCTCTCTCTCTGCTTAAAGGGGACAGTTCACCCTCTCTCTCTCTGCTTAAAGGGGACAGTTCACCATATCTCTCTCTGCTTAAAGGGGACAGTTCACCCTCTCTCTCTCTCTCTGCTTAAAGGGGACAGTTCACCCTCTCTCTCTCTCTTCTTAAAGGGGACAGTTCACCCTCTCTCTCTCTCTGCTTAAAGGGGACAGTTCACCCTCTCTCTCTCTCTGCTTAAAGGGGATAGTTCACCCTCGCTCTCTCTCTGCTTAAAGGGGACATCTCACCCTCTCTCTCTCTGCTTAAAGGGGACAGTTCACACTTTCAAAGTTCTCTTATTTTCAACTTTAATGTCAACCTTTATCTCGTTTCATCCTAAAAGGTTTTATAATGTGTCTGCTATTAACATCAGTCTGACAGTGACATCATGCCATGTAAAACCCCTTTATAAACCTTTAAATCTGGCAGTCATCCTTGGGTTAAATTCCCTTTATAACCTGGTGGGTTTCATGGGTGATGAAACCGTAGCCATTGCTGACATTGAATCCCTTGACTGTAACCAAGACATTAGTTGTGATGACCTCCTAACCATAGATAGGATTTGACCAGAACCCCAGGGAAGTGTTCCATTTGGGACGTAGATGACATCAGATGTCTATGAAGTAAATACATTTTTTTTTTTTTTTTAATTAATGATGCAAGGCAGATTGACCAACTGTCAAAACGTTTGGATGAAACGACAACACCTCAAGTGTATTGAAAATAACATCAAAACTGAACTCTCACGGCTAGTAAATCCAACATACCTGAATATTGCTTCGAGATGAATAAATAAAGTTGAAACGATTTTCTTTGGGAACCATTAGTTAAACTAGAGCTGGAAAATCAACCAACTAGTCAAGGCTCAGCGTTAGCAAGCCACACTATCGTCCTAGACCAGAGCTCATCGGCAACCAGACCTGTGACAAAAAATGACTGATGCAACACTCCCATTTGCTACCAGACCTAAATATCAGAATTATTATAGTAGTCGTTTTCAGTAAGATATTGTCTTGTCATATTGCAGGATTTCAGCTGATATGTAACAGGTTGAGAGAAGAAGTGAAGGCTCCAGAGTAAGACTGTCCATTGGTCTGAACCTTTCCTGCCTACATTCTGCTCCACCAGTCCAGTCGATCAGTTTGTAGCCCATTCTGAGCAGAGGACTCAGCGCTGGAGAGGTGGTGAACGGGGCTGGAGAAGAGAGGTGGTGAACGGGGCTGGAGAGGAGAGGTGGTGAACGGGGCTGGAGAAGAGAGGTGGTGAACGGGGCTGGAGAAGAGAGGTGGTGAACGGGGCTGGAGAAGAGGTGGTGAACGGGGCTGGAGAAGAGAGGTGGTGAACGGGGCTGGAGAAGAGGTGGTGAACGGGGCTGGAGAAGAGAGGTGGTGAACGGGGCTGGAGAGGAGAGGCGGTGAACGGGGCTGGAGAGGAGAGGTGGTGAACGGGGCTGGAGAAGAGAGGTGGTGAACGGGGCTGGAGAAGAGAGGTGGTCAACGGGGCTGGAGAAGAGAGGTGGTGAACGGGGCTGGAGAGGAGAGATGGTGAACGGGGCTGGAGAAGAGAGGTGGTCAACGGGGCTGGAGAAGAGAGGTGGTGAACGGGGCTGGTGGTGAACGGGGCTGGAGAGGAGAGATGGTGAACGGGGCTGGAGAAGAGAGGTGGTCAACGAAGAGAGGTGGTGAACAGAGGAGAGATGGTGAACGGGGCTGGAGAAGAGAGGTGGTGAACGGGGCTGGAGAAGAGAGGTGGTCAATGGGGCTGGAGAAGAGAGGTGGTGAACGGGGCTGGAGAAGAGAGGTGGTGAACGGGGCTGGAGAGGAGAGGTGGTGAACGGGGCTGGAGAGGAGAGGTGGTGAACGGGGCTGGAGAGTAACTGTTCTCAGAGGGTGGGCTGTAACTGTTCTCAGGGGACAGGTGGTGAACGGGGCTGGAGAAGAGAGGTGGTGAACGGGGCTGGAGAAGAGAGGTGGTGAACGGGACTGGAGAAGAGAGGAGGTGAACGGGGCTGTAAAAAGTAGTTCACTTTAACAACCCTCGTCTGACATGTTTGTTTCACTGGACAGAGAGGCTGAGTGAAGGGTTACCGGTGATCAGAGAGGCTGAGTGAAGGGTTACCGGTGATCAGAGAGGCTGAGCCAGACAGGGCTACCGGTCTTTGGGCCAGACAGCTTTAGCAACTGTTCTCAGTAACAGGGACAGGGCTGGGGTCAGGGCTAGTAACTGTTCTCAGTAACAGGGACAGGGCTGGGGTCAGGGCTAGTAACTGTTGTCAGTAACAGGGACAGGGCTGGGGTCAGGGCTAGTAACTCAGTAACAGGGACAGGGCTGGGGTCAGGTCTAGTAACTGTTCTCAGTAACAGGGACAGGGCTGGGGTCAGGGCTAGTAACTGTTCTCAGTAACAGGGACAGGGCTAGTAACTGTTCTCAGTAACAGGGACAGGGCTGGGGTCAGGGCTAGTAACTCAGTAACAGGGACAGGGCTGGGGTCAGGGCTAGTAACTGTTCTCAGTAACAGGGACAGGGCTGGGGTCAGGGCTAGTAACTGTTGTCAGTAACAGGGACAGGGCTGGGGTCAGGGCTAGTAACTCAGTAACAGGGACAGGGCTGGGGTCAGGGCTAGTAACTGTTCTCAGTAACAGGGACAGGGCTGGGGTCAGGGCTAGTAACTGTTCTCAGTAACAGGGACAGGGCTGGGGTCAGGTCTAGTAACTGTTCTCATGTCCGGCCAGGATGTAGAGGTTGCTGAGGGCTGTGGGGTTGTCAGTGGGCCGGCTCTCCAGAACCACCACCCTGTCAGAGAGAGATGTCAGTTAGCAGCAGCACATCAGTAACACATAAACACTACTGCAGGTTACAGCTGCCAGCCAGGTCCAATTTATACAATAGAATTGATAGAATATAATGAATAGAGTCAGAGAGAGTAGCAGGCAGAAAGATAAGAGGACTGGCTACATTTTAAAATGGCACTAAAATGGCACCCCCTCCAGGGGTCTCCTGCCCTCCAGGCCAAAGGGGCTCCTGCCCTCCAGGCCCAGGGGTCTCCTGCCCTCCAGGCCCAGGGTGCTCCTGCCCTCCAGAGGTCTCCTGCCCTCCAGGGGGCTCCTGCCCTCCAGGCCAAAGGGGCTCCTGCCCTCCAGGGGTCTCCTGCCCTCCAGGCCCAGGGTGCTCCTGCCCTCCAGAGGTCTCTTGCCCTCCAGGCCAAGGGGGCTCCTGCCCTCCAGGGGTCTCTTGCCCTCCAGGCCAAAGGGGCTCCTCCAGGGGTCTCCTGCCCTCCAGGGGTCTCCTGCCCTCCAGGGTGCTCCTGCCCTCCAGAGGTCTCTTGCCCTCCAGGCCAAAGGGGCTCCTGCCCTCCAGGGGGCTCCTGCCCTCCAGGGGGCTCCTGCCCTCCAGGCCAAAGGGGCTCCTGCCCTCCAGAGGTCTCCTGCCCTCCAGGGGGCTCCTGCCCCGTGTCTGAGCCAGATTTAGTGGTTTCTATAGTTGAGGAGAACTGACTGTCTGACAGTGTGTGGGGTCTAGGGACTTCCCTGCCACAGCGCCCACTCTGCTGCATTCTTGGGTAGGGAATGGGATAGTGTAACCAACCAGTGGGTGGATCATTGAAGTTGTAATGTGTGACTCACATGTATAATATGTGGAGGTTTTCAAGCCTCTTCTGGTAACGTTGAGATTACAATGACTTTTCCCACTCGGGATCTTATCATACTGAATGATCAAAGACTGCTGATTTGATCTGAGGCACCTGCCTCGTCATAGGAATGGAAGCAACCCGGGAGAAAGACATGGAATCTCTCTGTAGAGAGGTCTGAAGAGGACTCTGAAAGACTCAGGAGAGAGAGAGAGAGAGGAGTTGGATGTTTGCTGGTTTCCAGGCAATGAACAATGAGATCCTGTGCAAGGACACTGGAGATAACAGCTAGCTACCAGCCCTGACCTCTACGGCTTGAGAGGTCAAAAGGACACTACCTCATCTAACTAGAAAGGTGGAGAGGAAAAACAATGTAGAGAGAGTATATAGAGATGATAAAAAAGCAATGGATATGAGAGAAGGGGGGAGAGGGATATATGAGAGAAAGGGGGGAGAGAGAAAAGATGGATATGAGAGAAGGGGGAGAGGGATATATGAGAGAAAGGGGGGAGAGAGAGATAAGATGGATATGAGAGAAGGGGGAGAGGGATATATGAGAGAAAGGGGGGAGAGAGAGATAAGATGGATATGAGAGAAAGGGGGGAGAGATATGAGAGAAAGGGGGAGAGGGATATATGAGAGAATGGGGGGGGGAAAGAAGATGGATATGAGAGAAGGGGGATGGGGATATATGAGAGAAAGGGGGAGAGAGAAAAGATGGATATGAGAGAAAGGGGGGAGAGGGAAATAAGATGGATATGAGAGAAAGGGGGGAGAGGGAAATAAGATGGATATGAGAGAAAGGGGGGGAGAGAGAGGGAGATAAAAAGAGAGCAAAAGAGAGGGGGGGTAAACATAAGAGAGGACAGGAAGAAGAGTGAAGAGTTAAAGACAGAGAGAATTACTTCCAGCACCACCCACCTGTCAGATCCTAGGAGGCGGAAGACTCTGCTGGGATCAGAAATCTCCTGGGTGACCTGCACATCAATGAACATGGTAACATACACAGTATTCCACAAAGGGAATTGTTGAGGAACTACACTGAAAAAACCCATCTGAACCCAAAGTTACAGCCAGACTGCTACATTTTACACAGGAGAAAGAACTTTTCCATTTCCATGCTTAATATGGAAACCCGCACCGTCACCCCAGTAGACCCGCACCGTCACCACAGTAGACCACACACCGTCACCCCAGTAGACCCACAGTCACCCCTGTAGACCCGCACCGTCACCCCAGTAGACCCACACCGTCACTCCAGTAGACCCACACCGTCACCACAGTAGACCCGCACCGTCACCCCAGTAGACCCACAGTCACCACAGTAGACCCACACCGTCACCACAGTAGACCCACACCGTCACCCCAGTAGACCCACAGTCACCACAGTAGACCCACAGTCACCCCAGTAGACCCACACCGTCACTCCAGTAGACCCACACCGTCACCCCAGTAGACCCACACCGTCACCACAGTAGACCCACACCGTCACTCCAGTAGAACCGCACCGTCACCCCAGTAGACCCGCACCGTCACCCCAGTAGACCCACAGTCACCACAGTAGACCCACACCGTCACCCCAGTAGACCCACACAGTCACCCCAGTAGACCCACACCGTCACCCCAGTAGACCCACACAGTCACCCCAGTAGACCCACACCGTCACCCCAGTAGACCCACAGTCACCCCAGTAGACCCACACCGTCACCCCAGTAGACCCACACAGTCACCCCTGTAGACCCACACCGTCACCCCAGTAGACCCACACCGTCACCCCAGTAGACCCACACAGTCACCACAGTAGACCCACACAGTCACCACAGTAGACCCACACAGTCACCACTTTTGATAATTATGTATATTACTTTGACTTTTACTCAAGTAGTATTTTACTGGGTGACTTTTACTTGAGTCATTTTCTATTAAGGTATCTTTACTTTTACTCAAGTATGACAGTTGGGTACTTTTCCCACCACTGCTGTATATTATGGACATTTTCTGAAATGACAACGCAAAAATACAAACAAATAATATTTAGAGTCTGGTTGTATATAGTTAACGAAGTGACTGAATGGTTGTGTTACTACAGTAATAACTACCTCGTTGGACTTGAAGCTCTTTCCCTGCATACCGTGCTTCCAGAAGGCCAGAACACTGTCCTGAAGGCACACTGGAGCAGGAGGAGAGAAGGGTAGAGGGACGCCAGTCAAGACAGGAAGGATATCAGCATTGGTGTTTTCATTTACATTAGATTTTGATCATTGAGCAGGCACTCTTATCAAGAGTATCAGTCAGTGTATTACCTAGTGTAGTCTGGGACACTAGAAGGATGACCCACCCCAGTAGTGTAGTCTGGGACACTAGAAGGATGACCCCCACCGTAGTGTAGTCTGGGACACTAGGAGGACACCCCCCACCCCAGTAGTGTAGTCTGGGACACTAGAAGGATGACCCCCCCCAGTAGTGTAGTCTGGGACACTAGGAGGACCCACAGTGTAGTCTGGGACACTAGAAGGATGACCCCCCCCAGTGTAGTCTGGGACACTAGGAGGACGACCCCCCGTAGTGTAGTCTGGGACACTAGAAGGATGACCCACCCCCCTGTAGTGTAGTCTGGGACACTAGGAGGAGACCCCCCCCCTACTGTAGTGTAGTCTGGGACACTAGAAGGATGACCCCCCGCAGTGTAGTCTGGGACACTAGGAGGACGACCCCCCCCCCCTACTGTAGTGTAGTCTGGGACACTAGAAGGATGACCCCCGTAGTGTAGTCTGGGACACTAGGAAGACGCCCCCCGTAGTGTAGTCTGGGACACTAGAAGACGACCCCCCCGTAGTGTAGTCTGGGACACTAGAAGGATGACCCCCCCCCCTGTAGTGTAGTCTGGGACACTAGGAGGACGACTTTGACTAGTGTAGTCTGAGACACTAGAACTTTTACGACCCCCCCCCGTAGTGTAGTCTGGGACACTAGAAGGATGACCCCCCCCCCCCCCACTGCTGTAGTGTAGTCTGGGACACTAGAAGGATGACCCCCCCCCCCCTAGTGTAGTCTGGGACACTAGAAGGATGACCCCCCCGTAGTGTAGTCTGGGACACTAGAAGTACGACCCCCCCTGCATACCGTGTAGTGTAGTCTGGGACACTAGAAGTACGACCCCCCAGTAGTGTAGTCTGGGACACTAGAAGTACGACCCCCCCGTAGTGTAGTCTGGGACACTAGAAGTACGAGCCCCACTAGTGTAGTCTGGGACACTAGAAGGATGACCCCCCCCCCTGTAGTGTAGTCTGGGACACTAGAAGTACGACCCCCCCGTAGTGTAGTCTGGGACACTAGAAGTATGACCCCCCCGTAGTGTAGTCTGGGACACTAGAAGGATGACCCCCCTGTAGTGTAGTCTGGGACACTAGAAGTACGACCCCCCCCCCTGTAGTGTAGTCTGGGACACTAGAAGGATGACCCCCCTGTAGTGTAGTCTGGGACACTAGAAGTACACTAGACCCCCCCCCGTAGTGTAGTCTGGGACACTAGAAGGATGACCCCCCCCCTGTAGTGTAGTCTGGGACACTAGAAGGATGACCCCCGTAGTGTAGTCTGGGACACTAGGAGGACGACCCCCCCCGTGTAGTCTGGGACACTAGAAGGATGACCCCCCCTGTAGTGTAGTCTGGGACACTAGAAGGATGACCCCCCCTACTGTAGTGTAGTCTGGGACACTAGAAGTACGACCCCCCTACTGTAGTGTAGTCTGGGACACTAGAAGTACGACCCCCCCCCGTAGTGTAGTCTGGGACACTAGAAGTACGACCCCCCCCCGTAGTGTAGTCTGGGACACTAGAAGTACGACCCCCCCCCGTGTAGTCTGGGACACTAGAAGGATGACCCCCCCCCTGTAGTGTTGTCTGGGACACTAGAAGGATGACCCCCCCGTAGTGTAGTCTGGGACACTAGAAGGATGACCCCCCCCCCCCCCTGTAGTGTAGTCTGGGACACTAGAAGGATGACCCCCCCGTAGTGTAGTCTGGGACACTAGAAGGACGAACCCCCCGTAGTGTAGTCTGGGACACTAGAAGGACGAACCCCCCCCCACACACTGTAGTGTAGTGTGAGCCTTTCCTTAATAAAGCAGATATCATATACATTATTACACAGTTACTATACATATGCTATAACACTTACTATGCATATTATAACACTGTTACTATACATATGCTATAACACTTACTATGCATATTATAACACTGTTACTATACATATGCTATAACACTTACTATGCATATTATAACACTGTTACCATACACCAGGGATTATCAAATTGATTCAGACGCGGGTCAATTTCTTCTGGAGCGGATGGTCAAGGGGTCGGAACATAATTACAAATAATTACATTATTAATTAACTACATAATTACAATAATTACATAATTATTAATTTGTAGACAGAAAATTGACCGCAAGAAACCCAAACAGATGTTTTTTTTTTATATTTATTTTTTATCATTTCAAACCTTGCTTCCATTTGTGTATAATCACCCGTTGCACATTTTGGGGACAATTCAGAGGAGGAAACTTTCCGTGGGAATTAACGGGAAAATATGGTAATTAACGGAAACATATGGTAATTAACGGAAAAATATGCAAATTAATATTAATACCATTTAAATGGAGACAGAAACATAAACCTTTTACCTTATCATAAGTGGACATATTTGCAAATTATTAAAACCTTCCAATAGAAATAAAAACAACAACAATTTAGTTACGAATTGAACTTTAATTAAATTAGTTGTTGACTCTTCACTTGGGATGATTTCACTGAACAACAAAAGGGAAAATTGAATGTTCCATCGCATCTCCCAAAACGTTTTCAACATACAGTTGAAGTCGGAAATTTACAAACACCTTCGCCAAATACATTTAAACTCAGTTTTTCACAATTCCTGACATTTAATCAGAGTAAAAATTCCCTGTCTTAGGTCAGTTAGGATCACCACATTATTTTAAGAATGTGAAATGTCAGAATAATAGTAGAGAGAATGATTTAGTTGAGCTTTTATTTCTTTCATCACATTCCCAGTGCGTCAGAAGTTTACATACACTCAATTAGTATTTGGTAGCGTTGCCTTTAAATTGTATAACTTGGGTCAAACGTTTCGGGTAGCCATCCACAAGCTTCCCACAATAAGTTGGGTGAATTTTGGTCCATTCCTACTGACAGAGCTGGTGTAACTGAGTCAGGTTTGTAGGCCTCCTTGCTTTTTCAGTTCTGCCCACAAATGTTCTATAAGATTGAGGTCAGAGCTTTGTGATGGCCACTCCAATACCTTGACATTTTTGTCCTTAAGCCATTTTCCCACAACTTTGGAAGTATGCTTGGGGTCATTGTCCATTTGGAAGACCCACTTGCGACCAAGCTTTCACTTCCTGACTTATGCCTTGAGATGTTGCTTCAATATGTCCACATAATTTTCCATCCTCATGATGCCATCTATTTTGTGAAGTGCACCAGTCCCTCCTGCAGCGAAGCACCCCCACAACCTGATGCTGCCACCCCCATAATTAACGGTTGGGATGGTGTTCTTCGGCTTGCAAGCCTCCCACCTTTTCGTCCAAACATAACGACGGTCATTATGGACAAACAGTTCTATTTTTGTTTTATCAGACCAGAGGACATTTCTCCAAAAAGTACCATCTTTGTCTCCATGTACAGTTGCAAACCGTAGTCTGGCTTTTTTTATGGTGGTTTTGGAGCAGTGGCTTCTTCCTTGCTGAGCGGCCTTTCAGGTTATGTCGATATTGGACTCGTTTTTACTGTGGATATAGTCTCCCTTCTAGGAGACTGTCAAAAATTATGACAACACCACCCCAACAGGTGTTGCTGGGCAGCTTCAATATGGTGCTCTTATTCTTCTCACTTTGCTTGGTGAGGTAGATCGCTGCTATAACTTGATGACGCTTCGCATACCTAACCATTTCCTTGGCTCTCTTGTAGAGGGTATCCATTGTTTTCAGTGCCATTATGTCCTTGAGGAGCAGCTTCAACACATGAGCAGCGCAGCCAATGGGTGTGAGGGTAGGACTCCATTTTACACCAAGCAGCCTTCATGTTCGCAGCATTGTCTGTCACAAGTGCAAATGCCTTCTGTGGTCCAAGGTAATTGATGACTGCCTTCAGCTCATCTGCAATATAGAGACCGGTGTATCTGTTGACCCTTGTGTCTGTGCTCTTGTAGAGTACTGGTTGAGGGGTGGAGATGTAGTTAATTATTCCATGCCCACAAACATTCAACCACCCATCAGAGATGACTGCAATACAGTCTGCTTTCTCTATGATTTGCTTGACCTTCACTTGAACTCTGCATCCAGCAAATTAGTAGATAAAGCATATCTGGTTGGAGGGGTGTATGCTGGGCGAAGAACATTAAGAAATCTCTTACAATACACATTGCCTGTGAGCATCAGAGGTGAACCAGTTGCATACACAGCTCGAGCAAGACATTCATCAGCATTTCTCGTACTACGGTTCCTCCATTGAGAGAAATGGAGGAGGACCATGAGCTGTTGCTATCGATAAGGTGTCTGATTCATCATTTTCACCTTGATTAGAAGTAGAGGAACTTAAGTTGCTTGTTGTGAGCGCTGAGGGAACTTTATGCACTTGGCCAGATGATTCCGCAAGAATGCACTGTGGATGCAGAGGGTTGGAATTCCATTGAATTGGGGAAGTTTTTTAACCAAAATATGCCACAAGACCTAGAATTGCCTTATGTGTGTCCCACAAAAAAAAGTTCACCGTAATATGCTGACTTTTTTTTGATGAATTTAAGCAACATTCCCAGGCTCAACTTCCAATGGAAAATGTCCGGAAATTTCCAGGAAAGTTTCCGACACTTTGCAACCCTAATCACGTGTCTCTCTATTATACGTGGGAATAGTCGGGAACAGATTTCTTAATTTCAAATAACTTGGAGCTGATTTCCTGGTGTTTTTACAGGTCTTCTATGTCCAACATTGAACATTCCAAACGCAAAAATCAAGTTGGGGGGCCAAATAAAACCAGTTGGGGAACGTCATAATACTTCCTGTACACGTCATAATACTTCCTGTACACGTCATAATACTTCCTGTACACGTTATAACACTTCCTGTACACGTTATAACACTTCCTATACACGTTATACCACTTCCTGTACACGTCATACCACTTCCTGTACACGTTATACCACTTCCTGTACACGTTATACCACTTCCTGTACACGTTATAACACTTCCTGTACACGTTATAACACTTCCTATACACGTTATAACACTTCCGGTACACGTTATAACACTTCCTATACACGTTATTACAATGGATGTACAGTAGAAGGTGAATAAGAGAGCACATCTTACCAACGGATCCAATGGTGAAGTCAAAGCTGAGCTCCGAGGCTAGCTTCTTGTTGGACTTCAGTCTTCCCTGGAGGTTAACGATCTTGAGATTTTCTAGAAGAGGAAGAGAATCCCTTAGAATAGTGGGTTGGATAAAAACAGACATTCACAGTATATCACAAAAGTGAGTACACCCCTCACATTTTTGTAAATATTTGAGTATATATCTTTTCATGTGACAACACTGAAGAAATGACACTTTGCTACAATGTCAAGTAGTGAGTGTACAGCTTGTATAATGGCTAATTGGGCCCGATTTGGACATTTTCACTTAGGGGTGTACTCACTTTTGTGGCCGGCGGTTTAGACATTAAATGCCTGTGTGTTGAGTTATTTTGAGGGGACAGCAAATTTACACTGTTACACAAGCTGTACACTCACTACTTTAAAGTGTAATTTCTTCAGTGTTGTCACATGAAAAGATATACTCAAATATTTACAAAAATGTGAGGGGTGTACTCACTTTTGTGATATACTGTATATGAGCAGGGAAAACTTATCTCAGGGCAGTGCAGGACAACAGTTAGACTGGGGGAGGGGGGCAGTGCACTACTTTAAACCAGAGCCCTACGGTGACCAGAAAACTATGGTCTCTGGTCAAAAGTAGTGCACTGCACAGGGAATAGGGGTGCCATTTGGAACACATCTTAGGATAGGGGCGGCAGGGTAGCCTAGTGGTTAGAGCGTTGGACTAGTAACCGGAAGGTTGCAAGTTCAAATAATATATCCCATTTAGCAGACGCTTTTGTCCAAAGCGACTTACAAGTCGGCTGGGGCCACTACTTTTACATATGGGTGGCCCCAGCGGGAATCGAACCCACGACGCTTGGCGTTGCAAGCGCCATGCTCTACCGACTGAGCCACACAGGACCCCGAGCCGACAAGGTACAAATCTGTCGTTCTGCCCCTGAACAGGCAGTTAACCCACTGTTCCCAGGCTGTCATTGAAAATAAGAATTTGTTCTTTAACTGACTTTTTTATTTATTTTTTTACCTTTATTTAACCAGGCAAGTCAGTTAAGAACAAATTCTTATTTTCAATGACGGCCTGGGAACAGTGGGTTAACTGCCTGTTCAGGGGCAGAACGACAGATTTGTACCTTGTCAGCTCGGGGGTTTGAACTTGCAACCTTCCGGTTACTAGTCCAACGCTCTAACCACAAGGCTACCCTGCCGACTTGCCTGGTTAAATAAAGGTAAAATTAAAAATAAAAAAAATCTTGAGTGCAGGTCAAGAGGTCATCATCTCTATGGGTTCAGAGGTCATACTTACTGTCCAGGCACACTAGCAAGGTGTCCCTCTCCAGCTGGGTCACATGGATGGTGTCCACTGCTCGACCAGCTAGGGGAAAGACATATAGAGCGGTCACTGTGGAGATATCCCTTCTGGCATCCAATAGAAACGATTATTTTCTTAACGAGCATATTGGATGACTTGTTGTTCGTATTCCATTCACCCCAGTTCAATGTTAACATGGATAGGTTTAGGCTGGTGTAGCCTACAGTCATTTAGCATAGTCAGATCAGGACCTAACATAAGGATAACTCAAGAGTATGCTATTCTGTTCATGCTGAAATAAGTCTACAGTATCACATTATCACATTTCTTTAGACCTGTCTAAAATAAATCATGGATTCATTGTGATGGTGTAGACTATATTACATGGATTTATTGTGATGGTGTAGGCTATATTACATGGATTTATTGTGATGGTGTAGACTATATTACATGGATTTATTGTGATGGTGTAGGCTATATTACATGGATTTATTGTGATGGTGTAGACTATATTACATGGATTCATTGTGATGGTGTAGACTATATTACATGGATTCATTAGACTGTTTAAACTGTTGATGTTCCAAAGGTCTGCCTCAGTGGCTGGTAGGATATGTGTGGAAGCCAGGAGATGATAAATGTTAATTAACGGTCGATCACCGTGAGACCGGCAGTTATTTGCTTGACAATCACCAGCTGACAAAATGTCATGACGACCACAGCCCTAGTTGAGGTTGATTGTTTCTCTGTGTAGAGCAGGGGGTAGGCTGGTCCTGGAGTGCCGCAGTTCTTGATTTTACTGACCTTGGAAGACCAGGTGTGTTGAATTGAATCAATGTCTGACCTGATCAATTAGCTCAGTTGGTCAGGTGTGGTGCCTCGTTGGGGACAACTCCTGCAGGACCTGTGGCTCTCCAGGAACAGGGTTGTGGTGATGTGCGGGTAAGATGCCTGACGGTGAAAAGCCCCCCGACTATACGAGGGTGGAAAGCCCCCCGACTATACGAGGGTGTAAAGCCCCCGACATTAAGGTGGAAAGCCCCCCGACTATACGAGGGTGGAAAGCCCCCCGGCTATACGAGGGTGGAAAGCCCCCGACTGACATTAAGGTGGAAAGCCCCCCGACTATACGAGGGTGGAAAGCCCCCCGACTATACGAGGGTGGAAAGCCCCCCGACTATACGAGGGTGGAAAGCCCCCCGACTATACGAGGGTGGAAAGCCCCCCGACTATACGAGGGTGGAAAGCCCCCCGAATATACGAGGGTGGAAAGCCCCCCGACTATACGAGGGTGGAAAGCCCCCTGACTATATGACGGTGGAAAGCCCCCCGACTATATGACGGTGGAAAGCCCCCTGACTATATGACGGTGGAAAGCCCCCTGACTATATGACGGTGGAAAGCCCCCTGACATTAAGGTGGAAAGCCCCCCGGCTATACGAGGGTGGAAAGCCCCCCGGCTATACGACGGTGGAAAGCCCCCTGACTATATGACGGTGGAAAGCCCCCTGACATTAAGGTGGAAAGCCCCCCGGCTATACGAGGGTGGAAAGCCCCCCGGCTATACGACGGTGGAAAGCCCCCTGACTATATGACGGTGGAAAGCCCCCTGACTATATGACGGTGGAA
>NC_088243.1:4651948-4726948 GCF_036934945.1 Oncorhynchus masou masou
ACAGTCAGTCATATAACCTGAACCAACACAGTCATACAGCCTGAACCAACACACACAGCCATACAGCCTGAACCAACACACACAGCCATACAGCCTGAACCAACACACAGTCAGTCATACAACCTGACCCAACACACAGTCAGTCATACAACCTGACCCAACACACAGTCATACAGCCTGAACCAACACACACAGTCAGTCATACAGCCTGAACCAACACACAGCCAGTCATACAGCCTGAACCAACACACACAGCCATACAGCTTGAACCAACACACACAGCCAGTCATACAGCCTGAACCAACACACAGTCAGTCATACAGCCTGAACCAACACACAGTCAGTCATACAGCCTGAACCAACACACAGCCAGTCATACAGCCTGAACCAACACAAAGGCAGTCATACAGCCTGAACCAACACACACAGCCATACAGCTTGAACCAACACACACAGCCAGTCATACAGCCTGAACCAACACACAGTCAGTCATACAGCCTGAACCAACACACAGTCAGTCATACAGCCTGAACCAACACACACAGTCAGTCATACAGCCTGAACCAACACACAGTCAGTCATACAGCCTGAACCAACACACACAGTCAGTCATACAACCTGACCCAACACACAGTCAGTCATACAGCCTGAACCAACACACAGTCAGTCATACAACCTGAACCAACACACAGTCAGTCATACAACCTGAACCAACACACAGTCAGTCATACAACCTGAACCAACACACAGTCAGTCATACAACCTGAACCAACACACACAGTCAGTCATACAGCCTGAACCAACACACAGTCAGTCATACAACCTGAACCAACACAGTCATACAGCCTGAACCAACACACAGTCAGTCATACAGCCTGAACCAACACACAGTCAGTCATACAACCTGAACCAACACAGTCATACAGCCTGAACCAACACACAGCCAGTCATACAGCCTGAACCAACACACAGTCAGTCATACAGCCTGACCCAACACACAGTCAGTCATACAACCTGACCCAACACACAGTCAGTCATACAACCTGACCCAACACACAGTCAGTCATACAGCCTGACCCAACACACAGTCAGTCATACAACCTGACCCAACACACAGTAAGTCATACAACCTGACCCAACACACAGTCAGTCATACAGCCTGAACCAACACACAGTCAGTCATACAACCTGAACCAACACACAGTCAGTCATACAACCTGACCCAACACACAGTCAGTCATACAACCTGACCCAACACACAGTCAGTCATACAACCTGACCCAACACACAGTCAGTCATACAGCCTGACCCAACACACAGTCAGTCATACAACCTGAACCAACACACAGTCAGTCATACAACCTGACCCAACACACAGTCAGTCATACAGCCTGAACCAACACACAGTCAGTCATACAACCTGACCCAACACACACAGTCAGTCATACAGCCTGAACCAACACACACAGTCAGTCATACAACCTGACCCAACACACAGTCAGTCATACAACCTGACCCAACACAGTCAGTCATACAGCCTGAACCAACACACAGTCAGTCATACAACCTGAACCAACACACAGTCAGTCATACAACCTGACCCAACACACAGTCAGTCATACAGCCTGACCCAACACACAGTCAGTCATACAGCCTGAACCAACACACACAGTCAGTCATACAACCTGACCCAACACACAGTCAGTCATACAACCTGACCCAACACACAGTCAGTCATACAACCTGACCCAACACACAGTCAGTCATACAGCCTGACCCAACACACACAGCCAGTCATACAACCTGACCCAACACACAGTCAGTCATACAGCCTGAACCAACACACAGTCAGTCATACAACCTGAACCAACACACAGTCAGTCATACAACCTGACCCAACACACAGTCAGTCATACAACCTGAACCAACACACAGTCAGTCATACAACCTGAACCAACACACAGTCAGTCATACAACCTGACCCAACACACAGTCAGTCATACAACCTGAACCAACACACAGTCAGTCATACAACCTGAACCAACACACAGTCAGTCATACAGCCTGAACCAACACACAGTCAGTCATACAACCTGACCCAACGCACAGTCAGTCATACAGCCTGAACCAACACACAGTCAGTCATACAGCCTGAACCAACACACAGTCAGTCATACAACCTGACCCAACACACAGTCAGTCATACAACCTGAACCAACACACAGTCAGTCATACAACCTGACCCAACGCACAGTCAGTCATACAACCTGACCCAACACACAGTCAGTCATACAACCTGACCCAACACACAGTCAGTCATACAACCTGACCCAACGCATAGTCAGTCATACAACCTGACCCAACACACAGTCAGTCATACAACCTGACCCAACGCACAGTCAGTCATACAACCTGACCCAACACACAGTCAGTCATACAGCCTGAACCAACACACAGTCAGTCATACAACCTGACCCAACACACAGTCAGTCATACAACCTGAACCAGCACACAGTCAGTCATACAACCTGACCCAACACAGTCAGTCATACAGCCTGACCCAACACACAGTCAGTCATACAACCTGACCCAACACACAGTCAGTCATACAACCTGACCCAACACACACAGTCAGTCATACAACCTGACCCAACACAGTCATACAGCCTGAACCAACACACAGTCAGTCATACAGCCTGGGTCCTGCAGGCCGCACCGTAGCAAAATGTTTTGAAACTGAAGTTTCTTATTGGACAAGTTCAGATCGTACAGGGCCTTGCAAAAGTATTCAGCCCCTTTGGCGTTTTTCCCATTTTGTTGCAAAAGACCAAAGATAACCCTGAAGGACCTGCAAAGCTCCACATTGGCGTGTCTGCTCATAGGACCAGTTTAAGCCGTACACTCCACAAAGTTGGGCTTTACGGAAGAGTGTCCAAAAAAAGCCATTGCTGAAAGAAAAAAATAAACAAACACATTTGGTGTTTGCCAAAAGGCATGTGGGAGACTCCCCTAACATATGGAAGAAGGTACTCTGGTCAGATGAGACTAAAATTGAGCTTTTTGTCCATCAAGGAAAACACCATGTCTGGCGCAAACCCAACACCTCTCATCACCCCGAGAACACCATCCCCACAGTGAAGCATGGTGGTGGGAGCATCATGCTGTGGAGATGTTTTTCATCAGCAGGGACTGGGAAACTGGTCAGAATTGAAATAATGATGATTGGCTCTAAATACAGGGAAATGTTTGAGGGAAACTTGTTTCAGTCTTCCAGAGATTTGAGACTGGGACGAAGGTTCACCCTCCAGCAGGACAATGACCCTAAGCATACTGCTAAAGCAACACTCGAATGGTTTAAGGGGAAACATTTAAATGTCTTGGAATGGCCTAGTCAAAGTCCAGACCTCAATCCAATTGAGAATCTGTGGTATGCCTTAAAGATTGCTGTACACCAGCAGAACCCATCCAACTTGAAGGAGCCGGAGCAGTTTTGCCTTGAAGATGGGCAGAAATCTCAGTGGCTAGATGTGCCAAGATTATAGAGACATACCCCCAAGAGACTTGCAGCTGTATTTGGTGTCTCAACAAAGTATTGACTTTGAGGGGGTGAATAGTTATGCACGCTCAAGTTCAGTTTTTTAAACTTATTTCTTATTTCTTAACTTATTTCGCAAGCCAGTGTATCTCCCCATTTCTCTCTGTTTCATGCATACTGAACACGACACAGTCATATAGTGTCAACACAGCCTCTGTTGAGAACAATAGAATAGACCCCTGTGTCTCTCACTTGGGTGAGATCTTGTCTGGGAAGCGGTGTGTGTGTGTCACCTTGGTAACATCTTGTCTGGGAAGCGGTGTGTCTGGAACTGAGAGGCCAGGCCAGGCTTCTTCAGCTGCTCAAACAGCCCAATCAGGTTGTGTGAGTAGAGCTGAAAGGTCTTCCCTGTGATCACATCATCAAACAATCACATTATAGGAAAAACATGGATGTGTTGCACCCTATTCCCTATATAGGGCACTACTGTTGACCGGGGTGGGGTGAATTGGGGAGTAGTGCACTATATAGAGAATAGAATGTAATTTGGGACGTAGACATGAGATTGTTTCTGGGGGGTCACATCTCTTACAGTGGTCATGACATCTCCCCCAAAACATTCCTGTATAGTTTAAACAGACAAACGACAACAGAGATAGATTGAAGGACGAAGGAAACGAGATCAAAAGAGGATACGTGGCAGAAACACTTAGTAGTATTATTGTTATTATTATTATTATTATTATTATTAGTGTTGACGTAGTCTCCATCAACATCAATTTGGTTTTATGATGCTGATCTCATATGAACTTGTATCTGAACATACAGGCATGTGGCTGGGATGGAGTTTGATGGATGCACGATCCTGGTCATTTTACCCCAAATTCCCTCGGTTTTCTAGAAATCCCGGTTGGAGAATTCCTGGATTTCCTGCTTATTCCATACTGATTCCAGGAATATTCAAACTAGGATTTCTTGGGGAAAAAACCCCAGGAATTTTGGGACAGTAAACCAAAAGGTTTGTAGGGGTGAACAATGGTGGGACAAAATATGGGTATGACGAAGAGGGGTGGTGATGACTGCGATGATGATGAGTTGTGAATGTGATGATTACCTTCTGATGAAGCCGGTTAATAGAATACCAAATCAAGCCAGACCAGAGGAAGGAGGAGGAGGAAGAGGGACAGAGCCCAAGAGGAAGAGAAGAAAGAAACCAGACATTAGATATTCTCTGAGCCGGGGCATAGGGTCTCAGTAGGACGGCGCTACACATCACACTGAACTTGACCTAGGCTACATCCCAACTCTCTCTCTCTCCTGCCTCCTAAAGTGTTCACTTCCCTTCACCGATTTAAAATGAAATGACCGGAATAAGAAATATGTTAAAGCTCTTGACGAAAGTCGTGAGGCCCGATATGTAAAACTTAATACAGAGCCGTGTAACTACTTGTCATTTTTTCTCTCTCATTTTATTCAACTGTTACCAGGCACCTGCAACAAAGATCGCTCAGATGTACGAGTGCCTTTTGAATAAGAAATAGGGTAGAAACTCCCATGAGCCCATGACCTCCACCAACCCAACGCTTTTTAGATTTTTTTTTTTTGGGGGGGGGGAGTAGCGAACGAGTGTACACTTCAGGAGAAAGTATTGGGGACGTACTCCAAGTATAAGATTCCAATAAGTTAGAAATGTTTGCTTTCACTTTATTACAACAGAGAAATTCAACAACCAAGTGGTTAAAACCCAGATATATAGTATTATTTTTTTTTTTACCTTGCTTAAACCAGGAAGTGCTCAGTGTGCTGATACGCTACACATTGGGGATATGCATCATCTTGCTACAATTAAAAGTTCTTCTTCTCTCACATAAAACTATCTACATTGCTACTGTCACCAGGAGTTTTCCAACCACTGGTCTGGTCCATGATCCCTATCTCTACTCCGTACAGCAGGCCATGAAGACAGACGTGTTATTCATGACTCACTGTGTGACGTGTAGAGGTTGTCCTCCCGATAGATTTTTAGACGAAACTGGTATCTATTCCCCGGGGCCATTCACATCCTCCGGGTAATCTTTTATATACAATTGCACGCCATAAAGACATTCAAGACTACGAAAGTATCGATACACTTTATAGTGTGGCGGCAGTGTAGCCTAGTGGTTAGAGCATTGGACTGTTAACCGAAAGGTTGCAAGTTCAAAACCCCGAGCTGACAAGGTACAAAATCTGTCGTTCTGCCCCTGAACAGGCAGTTAACCCACTGTTCCCAGGCTGTCATTGAAAATAAGAATTTGTTCTTAACTGACTTGCCTGGTAAAATAAAGGTAAAAAAAAGAAAAATTAGAAGTTGTCTCCAATAGCTTTTGAACAACATATTTCCGGCTACTGTAGAATATACTGTATATGATGTGATTACCAGAGCTTTCTGGCTGCTGTAGAATATACTGTATATGATGTGATTACCAGAGCTTTCTGGCTGCTGTAGGATATATATATATATATTTATATATATATAAAATATATATATATTTTATTTTATATATATATATATGATGTGACACCTGTATTGGTCTTACCGACAGGGCCTAAAAAGAACACCTGCCAAAAGGTAGATTTTGACATTGGCTGGTAGATTTCACCAGCCACATTGTGGAGTCCTGACCCATCTCCCGCCAGAACGAGCATTTAATTCGCATTTGTGACTAAAAATAGTCACAAGTATGATCACATTTATAGTTAAATAAATGCCGCAGTCATTGTTATCAAAAGTATTTCTGCCATGTCACGTTACCATAGTAACCGTCCACCCTTAAAGGGGCACGTGAACATTTTTCTCTCATCTGTGACATTTAGGGTAATAGACACACTGGCACAAACGTGACTCAAGTCACATTACCATAGTAACCGTCCACCCTTAAAGGGGCACGTGAACATTTTTCTCTCATCTGTGATATTTAGGTTAATAGACTCAGGGAGTCAAAATAAAAAAATAAACAATATACCACATTACTTCTTAATATTAATACATGTATTTTTTTAGAAACATTACAAAGCACGCTCATCAGTTTTTGTCTGGTAAAAAAAAAAGATTAAAAAAAAACTACCTGCCCACAGTGGCTGGTGGACCAAAAAGTTAAACGTTATGCCCATGCTTACTGACTCACCTGACAGAGACATCAGGTTGTTGTTGATGATGTAGAGCCAGGTACACTTCCTGGGGAACAGCTAGAGGGGGAACATGAGACAACAAAGACACTGAATAACTTATTACTTTACAGATACAGAGGACAACAGACCTCATAATATTAGTGCTTGAAAGCAGAGATCCTAAGTCCTACTCCTGGAGACCCTCATTACTGCAGATCAAAATCACTGAGTCATGGTTTGGTTTATCCCAGACAGCCCCAGTACTACAGGTCAAAATCACTGAGTCATGGTTTGGTTTATCCCAGTACTGCAGGTCAAAATCACTGAGTCATGGTTTGGTTTATCCCAGAGAGCCCCAGCACTACAGGTCAAAATCACTGAGTCATTGTTTGGTTTATCCCAGAGAGCCCCAGCACTACAGGTCAAAATCACTGAGTCATGGTTTGGTTTATCCCAGAGAGCCCCAGCACTACAGGTCAAAATCACTGAGTCATGGTTTGGTTTATCCCAGAGAGCCCCATGTGTTCCTACCTGTTCCATGGTGGCTTCATGCAGCTCATTCAGGTTGAGGGTATAGATCCCATCCTCCGTCCCAAATATAAGGTACTGGTCTGAAACAAAACAGTAGAAATACATTGAATAGTGTGTGACACATTCACTCAATGAAACGTTGTGTGTGTGTGTGTGTGTTACCTTTAGTATCAGGGTGTATCCATGACGTGGCACAGTTGATGTTCAGTGGGCAGCCATCAAACACCTTGGAGAAACAGGCCCCCATCTAGAGTAGTGATACGGAGGACCAATTGAGAACGTAAACAAACACAAATGTCTCCTTGTCCAAAAGACTGCTCCCAGGGTAAGGAAGCTAAACATGTTTATTTTGGAAAGATACAAATGTGTGAGCTATCCCATTGAAGTATGGTCTTCAGATGGATCATGTTTAAAATGTCAGCCGGGGTTTTTGAAAAGGGAATTTGAGCGATGGATAACCACAACACACACACATGGCCACAAAAACTAGAGTTCACTGGTATTATGCAGCTCACAGACCGTGACCCCAGACAGTGACCCCAGACCGTGACCACAGACAGTTATGACCGCTCACAGACAGTGACCCCAGACAGTGACCCCAGACCGTGACCCCAGACCGTGACCCCAGACAGTGACCCCAGATCGTGACCCCAGACCGTGACCCCAGACAGTTATGACCGCTCACAGACAGTGACCCCAGACCGTGACCCCAGACCGTGACCCCAGACCGTGACCCCAGACAGTTATGACCGCTCACAGACAGTGACCCCAGACCGTGACCCCAGACCGTGACCCCAGACAGTTATGACCGCTCACAGACAGTGACCCCAGACAGTGACCTCAGACCGTGACCCCAGACCGTGACCCCAGACCGTGACCCCAGACAGTGACCCCAGACCCGTGACCCCAGACCGTGACCCCAGACCGTGACCCCAGACCCGTGACCGCAGACCGTGACCCCAGACAGTGACCCCAGACCCGTGACCCCAGACCGTGACCCCAGACCCGTGACCCCAGACAGTGACCCCAGACCATGACTCCAGACAGTTATGACCGATCACAGACAGTTATGACAGCTCACAGACAGTGACCCCAGACAGTGACCTCAGACCGTGACCCCAGACCGTGACCCCAGACCGTGACCCCAGACAGTGACCCCAGACCCGTGACCCCAGACCGTGACCCCAGACCGTGACCCCAGACCCGTGACCGCAGACCGTGACCCCAGACAGTGACCCCAGACAGTGACCCCAGACCGTGACCCCAGACAGTGACCCCAGACAGTGACCCCAGACAGTGACCCCAGACAGTGACCCCAGACCGTTATGACCGATCACAGACAGTTATGACAGCTCACAGACAGATATGACAGCTCAGTATATAGGGAATAGGGGCCTCAGACTCATGGAGACGGGTCACTCACCAGGACTTTAGGAGTTGGCGGCAGGCCGTTGATGGCAGGTTTCTGAGGAGAAACAAACAGCCACACATCAGACTGGAGGAGGAGTGGAGCACAAAAATACAAACACATTGAACCTTTGTTTAACTCGGCAAGTCAGGTAAGAACACATTGAACCTTTGTTTAACTCGGCAAGTCAGGTAAGAACACATTGTTATTTACAATGACGGCCTACCCCGTACAAAACCGGACGCCGCTGGACCAATTGTGTGCCGCCCCCTATGGGCACTCCCAATCACGGCCGGATGTGACACAGCCTGGATTCGAACCAGGGACTGTAAGCCTAGTGCTGGTCCGCATTTTCCATGTGATCTGTGTCTCCAATTCCACACCGTTCCTATTTATCCCCTTTATAGTGAATAGGTTACCATTTTGGGATGCAGACTCCGTGTCATTATGTTATCATAGTCTTCTTCGTCAACGTTTTTAAGATGTTTTGTATGTTTTTTCCCCCCATCTGCTTATGCGTTTTCATTTCGACGCCAAATCCACAACTGGTTTGCTTGGCCAAAGAGCTTTATTTTCTGTGTCATCCGACAAAATGTAAAACGCCCGGAGTTGACTAAAAACGGCATCGCCACTTGGATTGAAGACGGGTTTCTTTTGGTGGGATGACATAAAAATAGAGCTCTTTCACCAAGCGCACACCACGGGTAGATTTGGTGTCGAAACGAGAACGCATCAGCAGAAAATAAATCACATTCCTACTGTAAAATATGTTATTTCTGTTTTTTATTTTAATACATTTACAACCAAATTCTATAAACATGTTTTTTTGCTGTGTCCTTATGGGATGTGTGTAGATTTATGAGGAACATGTTTTAAAAAATCTGATCCATTTCTAGAATAAGTTGTAACGTAACAAAATGTGGAAACAGTCAAGGCGTTTGAATACGTTTTGAAAAGACGTTCAACAGGAAGATGTACTCACAAGGTAGTCTTTCTTCTCCGTCCTCTGTGGTCGGCTGGGACGAGGACTGGGATTGTCTACGTTCACGCCGTCATCGGGATCTGGTGAAAGTCAAACAGAGTCACGTTTACATTTGAGTCCTTCAGCAGATGCCCTTATCCAGAGTCACAAGAAGGTAAAACAACCACATATCATCATCATCATCACCATCATCATCACCACCATCATCATCACCACCATCACCACCATCATCATCACCATCACCACCATCATCATCATCACCATCATCATCACCATCACCATCATCCCCATCAGTTAGAGTTATATTCTAGCATAGAACTCTCTGAGGGTTAAATTTGAGCAGTGAGGCCCGAGGCGGTATGGTATATGTTCTTAGGGATACAGCCCTTAGCCGTGGTATATTGGCCATATACCACAAACGACACAGTGCCTATTAGAAACTGGTTACCCAACGTAATTAGAGCAGTAATAAAATAAATGATTTGTCATATACCCATTGGTATACGGGTCGGATATAGCACAGCTGTCAGACAATCGGCATTCGTGGCTTGAACCATGCCGTTTATAATCTAGCAGAGAACTCTGAGGGTGAAAGTCCCGGGTCGATGGTCAAGGAACTCCCCTCGAACGCGGCAGGGGTGGTAAAAGTACCCGATTGTCACACTTACGTAAAAGTAAAGATCCTTCGAGTCATTTCCTGAAAAAGTGAAAGTCACCCCATTTAGTAAGTCGCTCTGGATAAGAGCGTCTGCTAAATGACTTAAATGTAAATGTAAATTTAAAAATAACTACTTGAGTAAAAGTCAAATACTTAAGGATCAAAAGAAAAAAGTATAAATCATGTCAAATTCCTGATATTAAGCAAACCATAAGGCACCATTTATTAAATTTTATTTATGGATATTCAGGGTTACACTCCAACACACCAGTGAGTCCCCCAGATCAGAGGCAGTAGGGAGGACCAGGGATGTTCTCTGTTTAGTGAGTCCTCCAGATCAGAGACATTAGGGGTGACCAGGGATGTTCTCTGTTTAGTGAGTCCTCCAGATCAGACAGTAGGGATGACCAGGGATGTTCTCTGTTTAGTGAGTCCCCCAGATCAGAGGCAGTAGGGATGACCAGGGATGTTCTCTGTTTAGTGAGTCCTCCAGATCAGAGGCAGTAGGGATGACCAGGGATGTTCTCTGTTTAGTGAGTCCTCCAGATCAGAGGCAGTAGGGATGACCAGGGATGTTCTCTGTTTAGTGAGTCCTCCAGATCAGACAGTAGGGATGACCAGGGATGTTCTCTGTTTAGTGAGTCCCCCAGATCAGAGGCAGTAGGGATGACCAGGGATGTTCTCTGTTTAGTGAGTCCTCCAGATCAGAGGCAGTAGGGATGACTAGGGATGTTCTCTGTTTAGTGAATCCCCCAGAACAGAGGCAGTAGGGATGACCAGGGATGTTCTCTGTGTAGTGAGTCCTCCAGATCCGACAGTAGGGATGACCAGGGATGTTCTCTGTTTAGTGAGTCCCCCAGATCAGAGGCAGTAGGGATGACCAGGGATGTTCTCTGTTTAGTGAGTCCTCCAGATCAGAGGCAGTAGGGATGACCAGGGATGTTCTCTGTTTTGTGAGTCCTCCAGATCAGAGGCAGTAAGGATGACCAGGGATGTTCTCTGTTTAGTGAGTCCTCCAGATCAGAGGCAGTAGGGATGACCAGGGATGTTCTCTGTTTAGTGAGTCCTCCAGATCAGAGGCAGTAGGGAGGACCAGGGATGTTCTCTGTTTAGTGAGTCCTCCAGATCAGAGGCAGTAGGGATGACCAGGGATGTTCTCTGTTTACTGAGTCCTCCAGATCAGAGGCAGTAGGGATGACCAGGGATGTTCTCTGTTTAGTGAGTCCTCCAGATCAGAGGCAGTAGGGACGACCAGGGATATTCTCTGTTTAGTGAGTCCTCCAGATCAGAGGCAGTAGGGAGGACCAGGGATGTTCTCTGTTTAGTGAGTCCTCCAGATCAGACAGTAGGATTGACCAGGGATGTTCTCTGTTTAGTGAGTCCCCCAGATCAGAGGCAGTAGGGAGGACCAGGGATTTTCTTTGAGAAGCGTGTTTAATGTAGAGATCTGTACACATAGTCCACCAATACAAACATTGGCCCAGATGAATGTCCAAACAACGCGCTCGGAGGAAAACAAAACTCGTGTCAGTACACGGAGGAACAACCACAGTCCCGACACTACATACACATGCGTCCAATGTGAAAATAATAAACCGCATAGAATAGAATGTATTACATAAGGATGCAGTCGATGATATAGAGTACAGTATATACGTATGCATATGAGATGAATAATGGAGGGTAAGTAACATTATATAAGGTAGCATTGTTTAAAGTGGCTAGTGATACATGTATTACATACGGATGCAGTCAATGATATAGAGTACAGTATATACGTATACATATGAGATGAATAATGGAGGGTATGTAACATTATATAAGGCAGCATTGAATTATTAAACCTTCTTAGATACACCTTCTTTCCTTTGAATACTTTTGAATTACATTTAACATTTACATTTAAGTCATTTAGCAGACGCTCTTATCCAGAGCGACTTACAAAATGGTGAATTCACCTTCTGACATCCAGTGGAACAGCCACTTTACAATAGTGCATCTAAATCATTTAAGGGGGGGGGGGGGGTGAGAAGGATTACTTATCCTATCCTAGGTATTCCTTAAAGAGGTGGGGTTTCAGGTGTCTCAGGTGAATTACTGTGAATTACTGACAAATACATTGTTTGAATAACTGATAGCTTGGAATAGAAGAGATTGTTTCTAATTTCGAGTCGTCGTTGAATTGATTGAGGATACAAGTGACCAAGACATACTGTAAGAGGACATGGTGAGGAGTGCGCGCACATGTCTGTCTGTGTGTGTGTGTGTGCACGTGGGCGTGCGACAGTCTGTGTGTCCTTACCGGGGTCTGTGGACGTAGATAGCAGATTGGGGCTACTGCCGCTGGCTGACAGGTTGTCCGGACCAGAATGCTCCGCCTTACAATTAAAATACCTTTATTACCTCAAACTTAGGGAATTCCTTTAACATTGTAAGCTTCATAATGTCATTTAAAAACACACAGAATATCGTGAATATTCAAACATTGTAATAGAAAAAGATATACATAAACACATGCCTTGTTGCCCTGCTCTGGGGTGCTCAGCCTCCGGGGGAACAGGCCTGGACCTGGGCTGTCCTCTGAGCCTGGAAATCTCCTCACTGTCAGACACCTCTCATCTAGCTCATCTGACAAACTGCTCAGATGAGGCTAAGAGTGAGAGGAGGAGAGGGAGAGGAAGGAGAGAACAGAGGAGAGGAAGAGGGAAGGAGAGGAGGCGAGGCAGTGGAAAAGAGGAGAGAAAGAGGGAAGGAGAGAAGGAGAGGAAGAAGAGAACAGAGGAGAGGAAGAGGGAAGGAGAGGAGAGGAAGAGGGAAGGAGAGAAGGAGAGGAAGAAGAGAACAGAGGAGAGGAAGAGGAAAGGAGGAGAGGCAGAGGAAGAGGGAAGGAGAGAAGGAGAGGAAGAAGAGAACATAGGAGAGGAAGAGGGAAGGAGAGGAGGAGAGGCAGAGATGAGGAGGAGAGGCAGAGGAAGCGAGGCAGAGATGAAGAGAACAGAGCAGAGGAGAGGAAGAGGGAAGGAGAGGAGAGGCAGAGGAAGAGAGGCAGAGATGAAGAGAACAGAGCAGAGGAAGAGGAGGGAGAAGGAGGAAAACAAGGGGTTATGTACACACCTGTTTGTCAGGTATATGCAGAACAGTGGCTGCAGTTCAAACACTTAAAAAGACACACCCTATCCCCTCAGCCCTCAAATGAAGTGGACACTTCTGATGACGTGTCATGACGTCTGACGAGTATACACTTGCAGGGCGAGGGGTGAGGCAGGGCGAGGGTTGAGGCAGGGCGAGGGTTGAGGCAGGGCGAGGGTTGAGGCAGGGCGGGGGTTGAGGCAGGGCGGGGGTTGAGGCAGGGCGAGGGGTGAGGCAGGGCGAGGGGTGAGGCAAGGTGAGGGGTGAGGCAGAGCGAGAGGAGAGGCAGGGCGAGGGTGGGTGAGGCAGGGCGAGGGGTGAGGCAGGGCGAGGGGTGAGGCAGGGCGAGGGGTGAGGCAGGGCGAGGGGTGAGGCAGTGCGAGGTTTGAGTGTGGGCGAGGGGTGGGGCAGAGCGAGGGGTGAGGCAGGGCGAGGGGTGAGGCAGGGCGAGGGGAGAGGCAGAGCGAGGGGTGGGGCAGGGCGAGGGGTGAGGCAGGGCGAGGGGTGAGGCAGGGCGAGGGGTGAGGCAGGATGAGGGAGGAAGGAATCATTTTTAATGATTAAATGGACCGCCCTTGCCCGGAAATCACTCATCCACTGATGGCTTGTGGGTTCTTTATATGCGCTACAGTCAATTATAACTACATGTCTACTGATTAATAATTATATAGTTAATATATACACCTACTGTATGATTGCTAGCAAATTAATTAGCTAACTAATGTTAGCCTGCCTACTGTATGATAGCTAGCAAATTAATTAGCTAACTAACGTTAGCCTGCCTACTGTATGATAATTAATTTGCTAGCTATCATACAGTAGGCAGGCTAACGTTAGTTAGCTAATTAATTTGCTAGCTAACTAACGTTAGCCTGCCTACTGTATGATAGCTAGCAAATTAATTAGCTAACGTTAGCCTGCCTACTGTATGATAGCTGACAAATTAATTAGCTAACTTACGTTAGCCTGCCTAGCTAGAACTTCTGAAGGAAAATGTTTTATTTCTACAACTTCCAAAATATTTACTTTTTATGGGAAGTGTTTGTGCATTAGTAGCACAATTTCTAATTTATTTGCATTTGTTTTTACTTACACTTGTGTGTTAACTTCTCCATTAATGTTGTTTTTAAGTTTTGGCAGACTTTTCTTAGCGGATGTACAACTGTGGTGAATTGAATTATGGGGAGATTCAGGCCCCGGAGTGAACATAATTATACACTCACACACTAGACTGAAAAAACGAGGGTTGAGGTTACGTTATAAACTCCCCTTGATTGGCTAATCATTTGGACCACCCTCCAAGATGGCGACGGGGATTCCCCCAAGGGCATAAGGTAGACGAGGGTGTGTCTTTTAAGTGTTTCCTCTGGAAAAATGTGTAGCAGTGGGGGGCAAACCCTCCTTGTTTTAGGGGACAAGGGTCCCTCCCTTCGATCATTTTATGTAGGAGGACTGAGAAGCTCAGTTCTCGTGACTTTGGAGGACATTCTACTCCAAAAATAATTAAAATAAAATGATGCTGATTCCACCTAAATGATACTTTTCCACCTCCAGAAAGGAGCTGTATTTGTTTAAAATATATATATGTTTAAAATATTTTAACATATTTGACCATCCATCATATTAGGTAGCATCGTGGTGAGAGCGTTGGACTAGTAACTGGAAGGTTGCAAGTTCAAACCCCCGAGCTGACAAGGTACGAATCTGTCGTTCTGCCCCTGAACAGGCAGTTAACCCACTGTTCCTAGGCCGTCATTGAAAATAGGAATTTGTTCTTAACTGACTTGCCTAGTAAAATAAAGGTAAAATAAATAAATGTAAAAAAATTACTGACTTGCCTAGTTAAATAAAGGTAAAATAAATAAATAAAATAAAATTACTGACTTGCCTAGTTAACTTTTATTAATTTTATAAATAGTAATAAAAACATATATTCGGTGTGCTGTTAGCAGTAAGCATTATCACCTGTAGTCCAACTGATGCAGCACAGTGTTAATAACTAAACAGGCTGAAATATGGGGTTGCCTGTCAGCATTTTATTTATTTATTTAACCTTTAATTAACTAGGCAAGTCAGTTAACGATAAAATTATTATTTACAATGACGGCCTACACCGGCCAAACCCGGGACGATGCTGGGGCCAATTGTGCGCCGCCCTACGGGTTTCCCAATCACGGTCGGTTGTGACACCGCCTGGAAACGAACCAGAGTGGCTGTGGCGACGCCTCTTGCACTGAGATGCAGTGACTTAGACCGCTGCGCCACTCGGGAGCCCCATAGGCCATTTACCCTTTTGGGCTAAGATCTCAAATTTGATCTTTAAACTAGTTCGCATCATATTGATGAATTTGATGTCACAAAAAAAAAACTTGCATAAACACAGTGAATATAATGTACCTGTTAAGGTAACCTGGAGATACCTGGGTAACCTGGAGTAACCTGGGTAACCTGGGTAACCTGGAGTAACCTGGGTAACCTGGAGTAACCTGGGTAACCTGGGTAACCTGGAGTAACCTGGGTAACCTGGAGTAACCTGGGTAACCTGGAGTAACCTGGGTAACCTGGGTAACCTGGAGTAACCTGGGTAACCTGGGTAACCTGGAGTAACCTGGAGTAACCTGGGTAACCTGGAGTAACCTGGGTAACCTGGAGTAACCTGGAGTAACCTGGGTAACCTGGAGTAACCTGGAGTAACCTGGGTAACCTGGAGTAACCTGGAGTAACCTGGGTAACCTGGAGTAACCTGGGTAACCTGGAGTAACCTGGGTAACCTGGAGTAACCTGGTTAACCTGGAGTAACCTGGGTAACCTGGAGTAACCTGGGTAACCTGGAGTAACCTGGGTAACCTGGAGTAACCTGGGTAACCTGGAGTAACCTGGAGTAACCTGGGTAACCTGGGTAACCAGGAGTAACCTGGAGTAACCTGGGTAACCTGGAGTAAGCTGGAGTAACCTGGAGTAAGCTGGGTAACCTGGAGTAACCGGGGTAACCTGGAGTAACCTGGGGTAATACTTCCTGTCGCACAGAAACCACTTCATGTCACAATATTTCCCCTGGTTGCCACGACTCCTGCACAACCCCAAAATATAATTTGTCTGATCCCACTCGGGCAAAAATTATTTTGGAGGTAGGGTGGACGTGTTCGCCCAGGTTACCCAGGATACGAGAAATAAATCAAGTCGGAATGGAAAGCTGGGATCCTCCTCTTTTTAACAAAGGCCATTTTGTTGTTTTCTCCACGATTGCAAGAATCGTTGTTGCATTGACTGCTTATCACAACTTGTGTGTCACTCTCAACGGCACTCGTAACTTCAATGCGCCTCGAGAGGAATATCTATCTCACACAGAACAACAAGCCGACTACGTAAATAGATAAACTATTCTACTATGTGCTTGTCACATTGTTCTTTTCATGAATCGTTTTTGTTTGCGGAGGTAAAGTAGTCATCTTCTAAATGCGACTCGGGGGAAGGAAAAAAATGGTTACATATTTTTGGGCCGTGAGGGGAATGATTTTGCCGTGGCGCAGCGCCACAGCTGAATGACTGCAGCCGTAAACACTGATGCAGAAAACCCAAGCATATGCAGTGAATTAGGCTGTACCTCAAAGTAGAGGTACATTGGGCTTTACCTTTGGAGGTAGAGGAGGTGGGATTCCGTGCTTGAGGGTCGACCTAGAATGGGAAGAGACCAAACAGTCAGGCAGCTGGCAGGGGATATTTGTGCGTCTGTGTGTGTGTGTGTGTGTGTGTGTGTGTGTGTGTGTGTGTGTGTGTGTGCTTACAGCTCCACGTCTTCAAAGGCGTCCTCCAGATGGGCCATGTGTCCCCTGGGGGAAGAGAGAGAATGGACAGATCAGAGAGAAGAGAGGAGAGGGATCAGAGAGGACAGGTACCGGGTGTTCAGGGCTGGGTTGAAGTGAGGGACTTAATGTTACCATCGGGGTCAACTGCACTGAACAAAAATAGAAACGCAACATAAAAAATAAAAAAATGTCATTGATTTTTACTGAGTTACAGTTCCTATGAGGAAATCAATACATTAGAGTTTAAATCATTTATGGATTTCACATGACTGGGAATACAGATATGCATCTATTGGTCACAGATATCTTTAAAAAAATAAAAAATAAACAAAATTAAAAAATGCCCTCACAGTCGGCCGCAGGATCTCGTCACGGTATTTCTGTGCATTCAAATACATTTCCATCGAGAAATTGCAATTATGTTCGTTGTCCGTACCTTATGTCTGCCCAGGGTTTAAAGGGGCCTTTTGTCCCCCAGCACAAGGTGCACCTGTGTAATGATCATGCTGTTTAATCAGCTTCTTGATATGCCACACCTGTCAGGTGGATGGATTATCTTGGCAAAGATGAAATGCTCACTAACAGGGCGTCAGAGAATACAGGAGTCTGGACTCTGTATGATCCCGGGGTAAAGGGCAGGGGGTCAGAGAGAACAGGAGTCAGGACTTTATGATTCAGGGTAAAGGGCAGGGGGTCAGAGAGAACAGGAGTCAGGACTTTATGATTCAGGGGTAAAGGGCAGGGGGTCAGAGAGAACATGAGTCAGGACTTTATGATTCAGGGGTAAAGGGCAGGGGGTCAGAGGGAACATGAGTCAGGACTGTATGATCCCGATGTAAAGGGCAGGGGGTCAGAGAGAACATGAGTCAGGACTGTATGATTCAGGGGTAAAGGGCAGGGGGTCAGAGAGAACATGAGTCAGGACTTTATGATTCAGGGGTAAAGGGCAGGGGGTCAGAGAGAACATGAGTCAGGACTGTATGATTCAGGGGTAAAGGGCAGGGGGTCAGAGAGAACATGAGTCAGGACTGTATGATTCAGGGGTAAAGGGCAGGGGGTCAGAGAGAACATGAGTCAGGACTTTATGATTCAGGGGTAAAGGGCAGGGGGTCAGAGAGAACATGAGTCAGGACTTTATGATTCAGGGGTAAAGGGCAGGGGGTCAGAGAGAACATGAGTCAGGACTGTATGATTCAGGGGTAAAGGGCAGGGGGTCAGAGAGAACATGAGTCAGGACTTTATGATTCAGGGGTAAAGGGCAGGGGGTCAGAGAGAACAGGAGTCAGGACTGTATGATTCAGGGGTAAAGGGCAGGGGGTCAGAGAGAACATGAGTCAGGACTTTATGATTCAGGGGTAAAGGGCAGGGGGTCAGAGAGAACATGAGTCAGGACTTTATGATTCAGGGGTAAAGGGCAGGGGGTCAGAGAGAACATGAGTCAGGACTGTATGATCCCGGGGTAAAGGGCAGGGGTCAGAGGGAACATGAGTCAGGACTGTATGATCCCGATGTAAAGGGCAGGGGGTCAGAGAGAACATGAGTCAGGACTGTATGATCCCGGGGTAAAGGGCAGGGGGTCAGAGAGAACATGAGTCAGGACTGTATGATCCCGGGGTAAAGGGCAGGGGGTCAGAGGGAACATGAGTCAGGACTGTATGATTCAGGGGTAAAGGGCAGGGGGTCAGAGGGAACATGAGTCAGGACTTTATGATTCAGGGGTAAAGGGCAGGGGGTCAGAGAGAACATGAGTCAGGACTGTATGATCCCGATGTAAAGGGCAGGGGGTCAGAGAGAACATGAGTCAGGACTGTATGATCCCGATGTAAAGGGCAGGGGGTCAGAGAGAACATGAGTCAGGACTTTATGATTCAGGGGTAAAGGGCAGGGGGGGGTCAATGATTCATCTGAAAAATGTACCACAAAGCAGTAGCCTGTGGCGGAAAGAAACACACATTGATTAGATAATTTGTTTGTTTTCGTAAAGCAGGAAAACGCACGAAGCAAAGCAACTACTGGTTCTCAAGACGTACACATACAATTCTCAGTAAATATTGAACAAGACTCTAGTGCACGGAGAAACAAGTCTATGTCAAACGAAAAAAAACCTGCAGGGCTCGCTGGTTTAGGTTTAAGTTATTTACAATGTAGCTGTCGGTCGCCATGGTGAAATGGTGCTGGAGGTTACAACTCGTTTAAGAGCCCTGTCTGAGCTCGTTAAATCCTGGCTATTAACGACACTTCCTGTTTGTGTCCGTCTTAAAAGGCTTGAACAGCATGAACAGCAGTTAAATTCACAGCCTCTATGTCTGTCCATCCGTCTGTTTCCCCACTGTATGTCTGTCTGTCTGTCTGCACCTCAATTAGGAGCACGCATCCATCAACTCCTCTGAGGCTGGCAGGGTCAACAGCTATATCACAGCCCACATGGGAGGGTATGAGGAAGGGTATAAACGGAGCACGGCAGGGTGGCACACATCACTGCACTGCACACAGCCAGACCACAGCAGCTGCCTCTACCCATCGGCCCGGGCTGCCACGCCACAGTCAGCGGAGGGGTAGAGCGCGTCGTGGGCATGGTTTTACCACAGGGTGTTAAGTGTTACCGTTGAAACAACTCATCCTCAACACTTTTCAGAAGGCTCCTTTGGAAAGACAGAAGAAGAAGCGAGCAACAGAAAGGAGGCAGAAGGAAAGAGAGAAGAAGAAGCGAGCAACAGAAAGGAGGCAGAAGGAAAGAGAGAAGAAGAAGCGAGCAACAGAAAGGAGGCAGAAGGAAAGAGAGAAGAAGAAGCGAGCAACAGAAAGGAGGCAGAAGGAAAGAGAGAAGAAGAAGCGAGCAACAGAAAGGAGGCAGAAGGAAAGAGAGAAGAAGAAGCGAGCAACAGAAAGGAGGCAGAAGGAAAGACAGAAGAAGAAGCGAGCAACAGAAAGGAGGCAGAAGGAAAGAGAGAAGAAGAAGCGAGCAACAGAAAGGAGGCAGAAGGAAAGAGAGAAGAAGAAACAAAAATAAAGAAAAGGACACAGTCAAGACCTAGATACTACCTGATCAGGGAGGGAGGGGGTGGGAGAGGGTAGGGAGGTAGGTAGGTAAGGAGGGAGGGAGAGGGTGGGGAGGTAGGTAGGTAGGTAGGTAGGTAGGTAAGGAGGGAGGGAGAGGGTGGGGAGGTAGGTAGGTAGGTAGGTAGGTAGGTAGGTAGGTAAGGAGGGAGGGAGAGAGAGGGTGGGGAGGTAGGTAGGTAGGTAGGTAAGGAGGGAGGGAGAGAGAGGGTGGGGAGGGAGGGAGAGGTAGGTAGGTAAGGAGGGTGGGGAGAGAGAGGTAGGTAGGTAAGGAGGGAGGGAGGGAGAGGGTGGGGAGAGAGAGGTAGGTAGGTAAGGAGGGAGGGAGGGAGAGGGTGGGGAGGGAGAGGTAGGTAGGTAAGGAGCGTGGGGAGAGAGAGGTAGGTAGGTAAGGAGGGAGGGAGAGGGTGGGGAGGGAGAGGTAGGTAGGTAAGGAGGGAGTGGTAGGTAGGTAAGGAGGGTGGGGAGAGAGAGGTAGGTAGGTAAGGAGGGAGGGAGGGAGAGGGTGGGGAGGGAGAGGTAGGTAGGTAAGGAGGGTGGGGAGAGAGAGGTAGGTAGGTAAGGAGGGAGGGAGGGAGAGGGTGGGGAGGGAGAGGTAGGTAGGTAAGGAGGGAGGGAGAGGGGGGGAGGAGAGTTAGGTAGGTAGGTAGGTAGGTAGGTAGGTAGGTAGGTAGGTAAGCATGATGGGTTATGCTTTGAGAACAGAACAGGGGTGGCACCTCCACACAGTGAGGTGAATGGAACAGGTTCGTCTCACAACAAGGGGAAGTGAGCAAAACCATTGAAACAACAACAGTCCACAAAGTTAGGAAGCTACGTGTCAGGGTTGGGTAACTGGATTTAGCCGCGGGACAGGAGCGGATACATAATCATTTACTATGCAAATTCACTCACGATAACTAACCACCAAAAAAAATCACTGCCTGTTGCCGACCTGTGCTATAGGTGGGGATTGTTCACAATGTGTATTGGTTCTTCTCATTGATTGTATTGATAAAGTGACCCCCCCCCCCCAAAAAAAACAATTCTTCACAGAACAAAGCTATTAGACAACCCATATAAAGAGACAATAAACACGGAACATGGAGGGGGGCGTGGCAATGGGCGTGGTTGGCCAGTCAGTGCAGCTGAATTTAAAGGAACATTTTAGAGACCCCCTATCAGTTTGAATTTTTAAAAAAAATGTATGCAATTCTACACATTTAGCCACGGACCTGAGAGGAAACGTTGCAGTTTAAAGCACAGAATCATCTAGAATGTAATTGTATGCTGTAGTTTTAGGATTTCCCTTCACTGGAAATAAAGGGGCCAGAACTATGAAAAACAGCCCCAGACATTTATTCCTCATCCACCAAACTTTACAGTTGGCACTATGCATTGGGCAGGTAGCGTTCTCCTGGTATCCACCAAACCCAGATTAATACGTTGGACTGCCAGATGGTGAACCGTGTTTCATCAACCCAGCGAGAGAGTTTCCACTGCTCCAGAGTCCAATGGCGGCGAGCTTTACACCACTCCAGCTGACGCTTGGCATCGCGAGACTAGTCAGGATCGAGGGAAAGATAAACGGAGCAAAGTACAGAGAGATTCTTGATGAAAAACTGCTCCAGAGCGCTCAGGACCTCAGACTGGGACAACGACCCTAAGCACACAGCCAAGACAACGCAGGAGTGGCTTCAAGACAAATCTCTGAATGCCCTTGGGTGGCCCAGCCAGAGCCCGGACTTCAACCTGATCTAACATCTCTGGAGAGACCTGAAAATCCAACCTGACAGAGCTTGAGAGGATCTGCAGAGAAGAATGTGAGAAACTCCCCAAATACAGGTGTGCCAAGCTTGTTGCGTCACACCCAAGAAGACTCGAGGCTGTAATCTCTGCCAAAGGTGCTTCAACAAAGTACTGAGTAAAGGGTCTGAATACTTGTGTAAAATGTAATATTTCAAACATTTCTAAAAACCTGTTTTGCTTTGTCATTATGGGGTATTGTGATGTCATTAAGGGGTATTTGATGTCATTATGGGTTATTGTGATGTCATTATGGGTTATTGTGATGTCATTATGGGTTATTGTGATGTCATTATGGGGTCTTGTGTGTAGATTGATGAGGAAAAAAAAAACAATTTAATCCATTTTCAAATAAAGCTGAAACGTAATAAAATGTGTAAAAAGTCAAAGGGCCTGAATACTTTCCGAATGCCTGGTATAGTGTCATTTATATATATATAAAAAAAAGTTAAGATTTTAAAAAAAGTACATTGTTTGGACCAAGGTGGGCCGAAAAAATAGAAAGCTTGAGCAGATCATTTCCAGATGAGTTACTACTGACATCGTACCCTGTGTAACCACGGTGTGATCAATAGAGAACCATTCCACAAAAAAGTTTGACTGGTGTGTAAAACCAGTCAGCGAGTCTCGATAGGAAAACATTTAAAAAGGGTCCTGACATAGAAAAGTTTGCTTTCTAAAAAATGAAGTTTGCTCCTTACGTGACATATTGTTGAGGGGAGAGACCCCTTTAACTTCTGTTTAACCACGGTGGATATCCGTGATATTTCAGATGTCCCAGAAATCCCACTGGACCATAAAAACAACAGAAGCCTGGAACGGAACAGAGTCGTCCCCGTGACGACGGTTACCATGGTTCTCACCTGGTAGAGATGCCTCCCTCTGCGAAAGGGCTCCAGGGAGAGGGGAAGTCGCAGTGTTTAGTCACGTCCTGGAGAGAGCACAGCAATAACAAACAAGACATGTTAGTTACTACCACCAAGGCCTGTGTCTCAAATGGAACGATTACCTATATAGTGCACGACTGCAGTGCTCTGGTCAAAAGTAGTGCACTGTATAGGGAATAGGGTGCCATAGGGCTCTGGTCAGAAGTAGTGCACTGTATAGGGAATAGGGTGTCATTTGGGATACAGAGGGTATTTCAACTGCAGGCTGTGTCTGAAATAGCAACCTCATGTCCTAGTCCTGGGGACTCTAAGGGCGTACACCGTTTTGTTTTGTTGCCCTAGCACTACACGGCTGACTCACCTGGCACTACACGGCCGACCCACCTGGCACTACACGGCCGACTCACCTGGCACTACACGGCCGACTCACCTGGCACTACACGGCCGACTCACCTGGCACTACACGGCCGACTCACCTGGCACTACACGGCCGACTCACCTGGCACTACACGGCCGACTCACCTGGCACTACACGGCCGACTCACCTGGCACTACACGGCCGACTCACCTGGCACTACACGGCCGACTCACCTGGCACTACACGGCCGACTCACCTGGCACTACACGGCCGACTCACCTGGCACTACACGGCCGACCTACCTGGCACTACACGGCCGACTCACCTGGCACTACACGGCCGACTCACCTGGCACTACACGGCCGACTCACCTGGCACTACACGGCCGACTCACCTGGCACTACACGGCCGACTCACCTGGCACTACACGGCCGACTCACCTGGCACTACACGGCCGACTCACCTGGCACTACACGGCCGACTCACCTGGCACTACACGGCCGACTCACCTGGCACTACACGGCCGACCCCCTGGCACTACACGGCCGACCCACCTGGCACTACACGGCCGACCCCCCTGGCACTACACGGCCGACCCACCTGGCACTACACGGCCGACCCCCTGGCACTACACGGCCGACTCACCTGGCACTACGGCCGACCCCCTGGCACTACGGCCGACTCACCTGGCACTACACGGCCGACTCACCTGGCACTACACGGCCGATTCACCTGGCACTACACGGCCGACTCACCTGGCACTACACGGCTGACTCACCTGGCACTACACGGCTGAGTCACCTGGCACTACACGGCCGACTTACCTGGCACTACACGGCCGACTCACCTGGCACTACGGCCGACTCACCTGGCACTACGGCCGATTCACCTGGCACTACACGGCCGACTCACCTGGCACTACACGGCTGACTCACCTGGCACTACACGGCTGACTCACCTGGCACTACACGGCTGACTCACCTGGCACTACACGGCTGATTCACCTGGCACTACACGGCTGACTCACCTGGCACTACACGGCTGATTCACCTGGCACTACATGGCCGACTCACCTGGCACTACACAGCTGATTCACCTAGCACTACACGGCTGACTCACCTGGCACTACACGGCTGACTCACCTGGCACTACACGGACGATTCATCAAGCTTTGATAATTTGAATCAGCTGTGTTGTGTTGGGACAAAAAAACGATCCCACCCTTGGAGTCCCGGGGACCGAGTTTGGGGAAACACTGCGATAGTCAAAAGTGGTGTATTATATAGGGAATAGGGTGCGATTTGGGAAACACTGCCCTAGTCAAAAGTGGTGTATTATATAGGGAATAGGGTGTGATTTGGGAAGCAAACTTTTACTTGGGGACATTTACAATCACTTCCTGACCAACATACTTTACACTAGATTACACATATATTCAAATAAGAAAATAATTGCTGATAAACAGTATTGCAAATACATAATGTTAAATATATTCACCATTTCAATGTGAGCCTCTGTTTCCTTCCTCAGTGGAGGTTCAAACGTCACTTTATCAACTGTGGAGGAGAGAAGTCCTGATGAAGTGGCATTGAGACATTACACACTCCAGTCAGTAGGGGGAGCCAGAACCCAACACTTCAACCATCACAACAAACCAATATCCTCATGCATCAGAGTAGGGTGAAGTTACCTCACCCTATATAGTGCACTACTTTGACCAGGGCCCATAGGGTATTGGTCCAAAGTAGTGCACTATTTAAAACCCATAAGAGTCTAAGCTCTGTCGACGCTGGGGGAGGGGGGGGGTTCTACTAAGCGACAGTTGAAATTGGAAGCAGTGGCTTAGCCAAATACATTTAAACTCTGTTTTTCACAATTCCTGACATTTAATCCTAGTAAAAATTCCCTGTCTTAGGTCAGTTATGATCACCACTTGATTTTAAGAATGTGAAATGTCTGAATAATAAGAGAGAATGATTTATTTCAGCTTTTATTTATTTCATCACATTCTCAGTGGGTCATAAGTTTACATACACTCAATTAGTATTTAGTAGCATTGCCTTTAAATTGTTTAACTTGGGTCAAATGTTTCTGGTAGCGTTCCACAAGCTGGGTGAATTTTGGCCCATTCCTCCTGACAGAGATGGTGTAACTGAGTCAGGTTTGTAGGAATCGTTGCTCGCACATGCTTCTTCAGTTCTGCCCACAGATTTTCTATAGGATTGAGGTCAGGGCTTTGTGATGGCCACTCCAATACCTTGACTTTGTTGTCCTTAAGCCATTTTGCTACAACTTTGGAAGTACGCTTGGGGTCATTGTCCATTTGGAAGACCCATTTGCGACCAAGCGTTAACTGATGTCTTGAAGTGTTGCTTGAATATATCCACATAATTGTCCTGCCTCATGATGCTATCTATTTTGTGAAGTGCACGAGTCCCTCCTGCAGCAAAGCACCCCAACAACATGATACTGCCACCCCCGTGCTTCACGGTTGGGATGGTGTTCTTTGGCTTGCAAGCCTCCCCCTTTTTCCTCCAAACATAACGATGGTCATTTTGGCCAAACAGTTCTATTTTTGTTTCATCAGACCAGAGGACATTTCTCCAAAAAGTACCATCTTTGTCCCCATGTGCAGTTGCAAACCGTAGTCTGGCTTTTTTATGGCGGTTTTGGAGCAGTGGCTTCTTCCTTGCTGAGTGGCCTTTCAGGTTATGTCGATATTGGACTCGTTTAACTGTAGATATATATACTTTTGTACCTGTTTCCCCCAGCATCTTCACAAGGTCCTTTTCTGTTGTTCTGGGATTGATTTGCACTTGTCGCACCAAAGTACGTTCATCTCTAGGAGACAGAACGCGTCTCCTTCCTGAGCGGTATGACGGCTGCGTGGTCCCATGGTGTTTATACTTGCGTACTATTGTTTGTACAGATGAACGTGGTACAGTCAGGCGTTTGGAAATTGCTCCCAAGGATGAACCAGACTTGTGGAGGGCAAAACATTTTTTTCTGAGGTCTTGGCTGATTTCTTTTGATTTTCCCAATGATGTCAAGGAGAGAGGCACTGAGTTTGAAGGTAGGCCTCGAAATACATCCACAGGTTCACCTCCAATTGACTCAAATTATGTCAATTAGCCTATCAGAAGCTTCTAAAGCCATGACATCATTTTCTGGAATTTTCCAAGCTGTTTAAAGGCACAGTCAACTTAATGTATGTAAACTTCTGACCCACTGGAATTATGATACAGTGAATTATAAGTGAAATAATCTGTCTGTAAACAAATTGTTAGAAAAATTACTTGTGTCATGCACAAAGTAGATGTCCTAAACAACTTACCAAAACTATAGTTTGTTAACAAGAAATGTGTAGAGTGGTTGAAAAACAAGTTTTAATGACTCCAACCTAAGTGTATGTAAACTAGTTTTAATGACTCCAACCTAAGTGTATGTAAACTAGTTTTAATGACTCCAACCTAAGTGTATGTAAACTAGTTTTAATGACTCCAACCTAAGTGTATGTAAACTAGTTTTAATGACTCCAACCTAAGTGTATGTAAACTAGTGTTAATGACTCCAACCTATGTGTATGTAAACTAGTGTTAATGACTCCAACCTAAGTGTATGTAAACTAGTGTTAATGACTCCAACCTAAGTGTATGTAAACTAGTTTTAATGACTCCAACCTAAGTGTATGTAAACTAGTGTTAATGACTCCAACCTAAGTGTATGCATGTTCTGACTTCAACTGTATATGTAATTGTTTTATGAAGGACATACCAAGGGTAATTTTGTCAATTTTCGAATTAAGACCCCTTGAATTATTCCCCCCAAAAAAACATTTTTTATAAAAAATTATATTTCGGCCTAACTGCTATTAGCAGTTAACAAATTCACTTAATCTAGTGGGGCGGCAGGTAGACTAGTGGTTAGAGCGTTGGGCCAGTAACCACCAAAAAGGTTGCAAGATCGAATCCCTGAGCTGACAAGGTAAAAAAATAAAATAATCTGTCGTTCTGCCCCTGAACAAGGCAGTTAACCCACTGTTCCCTGGTAGGCCGTCATTGTAAATAATAGTTTGTTTTAAACTGACTTGCCCAGTTAAATAAAGGTTAAATAAACAATTAAATGTAACAGATAGTCCTCCACCCCCCCAAAAAATCCAAAGGAAGTTTGTTCTGAAGTGTTTGTTCTAGATCTGAACAATCAGTTGTTTTTTTAATGTATTTGGCACCAAACTGTACCCATATATTCTTTTTTTTCAACTGTTACCGGGGGTGGGGGGGGGGGGGGGGGGCTTCAGATAAGTGTGTTGAGGCCAAGCTCTAGCTCTGTCACCTTTCACCAAGTAGTCAGATTGAGACGCGCCCAATGCAAAACAAAACAGACATCTCTTAAAAACGGACAGATTTGTATGGGGGATTGTTTGGATGATGCTAATTTGATTACCGCAGGGGAACGGACATCAACCTCAGGAGGGGCGGAGGGGGGGGGTGTTTAAAGAAAAGGGTGCCATTTATAAACACAGACCCTTTTCTAATGCTTCCTTCCATGACAAAGCTTTCCCCTACCCTTCGTCATGTAAAGTCAGTGACAACAGTATTTCAAGGAAGGACGCATTTTGGTACCAGTATTTTGAACCGAGCTTTAGTTCTGTTTGACATTGGGAACAAATCAAGCTGTAGATGTTGATGGTAGTAAGCTTAGCAGTAAATGGTGACACACACACACACACACACACACACACACACACACACACACACACACACACACACACATACACACACACACACACCCACAGAGCACCAACAGGTGGTTCAGTATTATAAACACCAACACCCCTCTGGTCACGGGGCCTGAGACATGGCGTCAACCCTAAACCCGCCCACAGGCTAAATGCGAGAGCGAGAGGGGATTGGTGGACGAGATTACGTCTGCATCCCAAATGGCAATCTATTCCCCATATAGTGCACTCCTCACTATATAGGGACACAGTGCACTCCTCACTATATAGGGACATAGTGCACTCCTCACTATAGAGGGACACAGTGCACTCCTCACTATATAGGGGCACAGTGCACTCCTCACTATATAGGGACACAGTGCACTCCTCACTATAGAGGGACACAGTGCACTCCTCACTATATTAGGGACACAGTGCACTCCTCACTATATAGGGGCACAGTGCACTCCTCACTATATAGGGACACAGTGCACTCCTCACTATATTAGGGACACAGTGCACTCCTCACTATATAGGGACACAGTGCACTCCTCACTATATAGGGACACAGTGCACTCCTCACTATATAGGGACACAGTGCACTCCTCACTATATAGGGACACAGTGCACTCCTCACTATATAGGGACACAGTGCACTCCTCACTATATTAGGGACACAGTGCACTCCTCACTATAGAGGGACACAGTGCACTCCTCACTATAGAGGGACACAGTGCACTCCTCACTATAGAGGGACACAGTGCACTCCTCACTATAGAGGGACACAGTGCACTCCTCACTATATAGGGACACAGTGCACTCCTCACTATATAGGGACATAGTGCACTCCTCACTATAGAGGGACACAGTGCACTCCTCACTATATAGGGACACAGTGCACTCCTCACTATAGAGGGACACAGTGCACTCCTCACTATATAGGGACACAGTGCACTCCTCACTATAGAGGGACACAGTGCACTCCTCACTATAGAGGGACACAGTGCACTCCTCACTATAGAGGGACACAGTGCACTCCTCACTATAGAGGGACACAGTGCACTCCTCACTATAGAGGGACACAGTGCACTCCTCACTATAGAGGGACACAGTGCACTCCTCACTATAGAGGGACACAGTGCACTCCTCACTATAGAGGGACACAGTGCACTCCTCACTATAGAGGGACACAGTGCACTCCTCACTATAGAGGGACACAGTGCACTCCTCACTATAGAGGGACACAGTGCACTCCTCACTATAGAGGGACACAGTGCACTCCTCACTATAGAGGGACACAGTGCACTCCTCACTATAGAGGGACACAGTGCACTCCTCACTATAGAGGGACACAGTGCACTCCTCACTATATAGGGACACAGTGCACTACTCACTATATTAGGGAATAAGGTGCCATTTGGGATGGTGACGAGAACAAACCAGACACGACAGGATTCAGCATGTCCCAGGGCAACATGCTCCATGCCGTGACACTGTCAAGGGCGACAGAAACCTGCCATGAAGCTAATCATCTCTTTCGTTGCATTGCTGATACACAGACAGACAGGAGTCAATTGAGCTACTGCGTAAACCAGTAAGGCAGGTTACACACGATGAAGACACCTGACAGAGAGAGAACCAAACTCTGCTGTATTGTCTACGTGTTGACTCTAAGCCGTATCTAAAATGGTGTCCTGTTCCCTATCGAGTAGAGGTGTAACAGTTCACCAAACCCACGGTTCGGTACATATTGTGGTTTTGGGTTACGGTTCAGTTACGGTTCAGGTGCGGTTCAGTTACGGTTCAGGTGCGGTTCAGTTACGGTTCAGGTACGGTTCAGGTACGGTTCAGTTACGGTTCAGGTGCGGTTCAGTTACGGTTCAGGTGCGGTTCAGGTACGGTTCAGGTACGTTTCAGGTACGGTTCAGGTACGGTTCAGGTACGGTTCAGGTACGGTTCAGGTGCGGTTCAGGTACGGTTCGAGTACGGTTCAGGTACGGTTCAGGTACGGTTCAGTTACGGTTCGAGTACGGTTCAGGTACGGTTCAGGTACGGTTCAGTTACGGTTCGAGTACGGTTCAGGTACGGTTCAGGTGCGGTTCAGGTACGGTTCAGGTACGGTTCGAGTACGGTTCAGGTACGGTTCAGGTACGGTTCAGGTACGGTTCAGGTACGGTTCAGGTGCGGTTCAGGTACGGTTCGAGTACGGTTCAGGTACGGTTCAGGTACGGTTCAGTTACGGTTCGAGTACGGTTCAGGTACGGTTCAGGTACGGTTCAGTTACGGTTCGAGTACGGTTCAGGTACGGTTCAGGTACGGTTCGGGTACAGTTCGAGTACGGTTCAGGTACGGTTCAGGTACAGTTCGGGTACGGTTCGGGTACGGTCCAGTTACGTTTCAGGTACGGTTCAGGTACGGTTCAGTTACGGTCCAGTTACGTTTCAGGTACGGTTCAGGTACAGTTCGGGTACGGTTCGGGTACGGTTCGGGTACGGTTCGGGTACGGTTCGGGGACGGTTCAGGTACGGTTCGGGTACGGTTCGGGTACGGTTCGGGTACGGTTCGGGTACAGTTCGGGTACGGTTCGGGTACAGTTCGGGTACAGTTCGGGTACGGTTCGGGTACAGTTCGGGTACAGTTCGGGTACGGATCAGTTACGGTTCGGGTACGGTTCGGGTACAGTTCGGTTACGGTTCGGGGACGGTTCAGGTACGGTTCGGGTGCGGTTGGTTACGGTTCGGGGACGGTTCAGTTACGGTTGGGTGCGGTTCGATGCGGTTCAGTTACGGTTCGGTGCGGTTCGGTACGGTTGGGTACGGTTCAGGTACGGTTCGTGTACAGTTCGGGTACGGTTCAGTTACGGTTCGGGTACGGTCACGGTACAGTTCAGTTACGGTTCGGGTACGGTTCGGGTACGGTTCAGTTACGGTTCGGGTACGGTTCGGGTACAGTTCAGTTACGGTTCGGGTACGGTCACGGTACAGTTCAGTTACGGTTCGGGTACGGTTCAGTTACGGTTCGGGTACGGTTCGGGTACAGTTCAGTTACGGTTCGGGTACGGTTCGGGTACGGTTCGGGTACGGTTCAGTTACGGTTCGGGTACGGTTCGGGTACGGTCACGGTACAGTTTGGGTACGGTTCAGTTACGGTTCGGGTACGGTTCGGGTACGGTCACGGTACAGTTTGGGTACGGTTCGGGTACGGTTCGGGTACGGATCGGGTACGGTTCAGTTACGGTTCGGGTATGGTTCGGGTACGGTTCAGTTACGGTTCGGGTATGGTTCGGGTACGGTTCAGTTACGGTTCGGGTACGGTTCGGGTACGGTTCAGTTACGGTTCGGGTACGGTTCAGTTACGGTTCGGGTATGGTTTGGGTACGGTTCGGGTACAGTTCGGTCTCTTAAATCGTAGAAGCATATCGTTCTCCTTTAACTTTTAATCTCCTAACTCGCTTTGCCACAAACACGGAAGCTCTATAACTGTTGTGACGCTTTGATGACGACAACGACAAGCGACACACGCCATTTCGTAGGCTATTGTCGTTGAACAGTTTGCGACATCCTTATCCACAACTCTGTCAATCGTCGTTGTAAATCGAATGCGAAGCGAAAATGTTCCCGAACAGTAAAATGACGACGAAGGATCCTTCAATTCTGTTTCATCGACCCTTCCACTCGCCATCGTACAAAACTAGTTCCCGGTTTGCGCCTCACGAAAAGACAGTTTGAAATGTGCCAGTTAAGATTTTGAATTTCGAATACGTGCACCGTTACTGTATACCCCTATCATAGGAATCTGGTCAAAAAGTAGAGCACTATATTTTAGGGAATAGGTTACCATTTGAGAGACAACCAAAGTATGACGGCTATGAGAAACTGTCGTCAAAGTCTCTGAGCTTCTGATGCAAACTGGAATGAGTCAGGCCAACACACACATTTCAACCGGTAAAGTTGAAATTAAACCGCTCATCATGAGTCCCAGGATGCGACCGATGATGATTTGGAAAAAAGTAGCTTAGTTGTTTTTTTGTTTGTTGCCGCAGGCTGTACACACTACTTCAGTCACTCATTCACTTGATAATGCCTCAAATGTCACAGCAGCATTCCCTTGGTGTGGCCGTAAAGGCACGATGCAACTATTCGAAAGAAAACGAAGTGTCTTGAAAAAGGCATGAGCTCAAGTCTTCGTTTTTATTTTTTTTTGCGCAGGCTTTTTTTATTTCAAGTTATAATTAAACATTTCTCACGCACCTGAAACCAGCATGTTCAGGTGAGCGATTACTTTTCCTATTTGAAACAGTGAAATTTAGAGTCCGAACAGTCAGTCCGAACACAGCAGCATAACACCACTTCTACGTGTTGCTGACAGGAACGGACATGAGACGGAGAAGTCCCACTACTGTCTCAAACAGAGATATCACACTACACTAATATCTCACTACTGTCTCTGACTGACCTGGGTCCCTGCTGTCCTCGGCCCTGTCCGTCTCCTCTGTAGGGTAGATAGGGTAGCTATGGAAACTAGCAGGATAGTTAGGGGGGCCAGGGCTCGAGCACGGCCTTCCCGGAGATGCATGATTCCCGTTTTCTGCTGCTTCATGGCGAGTAGAGGAAAGGTCAGATACAACCGTCAAAACAACATCGACAAGTTCGTCAACAACAACAGATGACAGGTCAACAACAACCACAGCCGTCAGACAACAACATTAAACAGCTCAAACAGGGACTGAACTGCACACACACACACACACACACACACACACACACACACACACACACACACACACACACACACACACACACACACACACACACACACACACACACACACACACACACATTTACATTTACATTTAAGTCATTTAGCAGACGCTCTTATCCAGAGCGACTTACAAAACACACAGACAGACCACAGCTAAAGTGAGTATTACTAGAGCTGTGATGGTCACAAATTATGTCAGCCAGTGATTGTCAAGCAAATAACTGTCGGTCTCACGGTAATTGACAGTTAATTAACATGAACACATTGAGCACCTCCTGGCTTCCACACATTTCCTACCAGCCACTGATGAAGACCTTTGGAACATCTACATTTTAAAAAGTCTAATAAATCCATGTAATATAGCCTACACCATCACAATAAATCCATGTAATATAGTCTACACCATCACAATAAATCCATGTAATATAGTCTACACCATCACAATAAATCCATGTAATATAGCCTACACCATCACAATAAACCCATGTAATATAGCCTACACCATCACAATAAATCCATGTAATATAGTCTACACCATCACAATAAATCCATGTAATATAGCCTACACCATCACAACAAACCCATGTAATATAGCCTACACCATCACAATAAATCCATGTAATATAGCCTACACCATCACAATAAACCCATGTAATATAGCCAACACCATCACAATAAATCCATGTAATATAGCGAACACCATCACAATAAATCCATGTAATATAGCCTACACCATCACAACAAACCCATGTAATATAGCCTACACCATCACAATAAATCCATGTAATATTGTCTACCTACACCATCACAATAAACCCATGTAATATAGCCTACACCATCACAATAAATCCATGTAATATAGCCTACACCATCACAATGAATCCATGTAATATAGTCTACACCATCACAATAAATCCATGTAATATAGCCTACACCATCACAATGAATCCATGTAATATAGCGAACACCATCACAATAAACCCATGTAATATAGCCTACACCATCACAATAAATCCATGTAATATAGCCTACACCATCACAATAAATCCATGTAATATAGCCTACACTATCACAATAAATCCATGTAATATAGCCTACACCATCACAATAAATCCATGTAATATAGTCTACACCATCACAATAAATCCATGTAATATAGCCTACACCATCACAATAAATCCATGTAATATAGCCTACACCATCACAATAAATCCATGTAATATAGCCTACACCATCACAATAAATCCATGTAATATAGCCTACACCATCACAATAAATCCATGTAATATAGTCTACACCATCACAATAAATCCATGTAATATAGCCTACACCATCACAATAAATCCATGTAATATAGCCTACACCATCACAATAAATCCATGTAATATAGTCTACACCATCACAATAAATCCATGTAATATAGCCTACACCATCACAACAAACCCATGTAATATAGCCTACACCATCACAATAAATCCATGTAATATAGTCTACCTACACCATCACAATAAACCCATGTAATATAGCCTACACCATCACAATGAATCCATGTAATATAGCCTACACCATCACAATAAATCCATGTAATATAGTCTACACCATCACAATGAATCCATGTAATATAGCCTACACCATCACAATAAACCCATGTAATATAGCCTACACCATCACAATAAACCCATGTAATATAGCCTACACCATCACAATAAATACATGTAATATAGCCTACACCATCACAATAAATCCATGTAATATAGCCTACACCATCACAATAAATCCATGTAATATAGCCTACACCATCACAATAAATACATGTAATATAGCCTACACCATCACAATAAATCCATGTAATATAGCCTACACCATCACAATGAATCCATGTAATATAGCCTACACCATCACAATAAATCCATGTAATATAGTCTACACCATCACAATAAATCCATGTAATATAGCCTACACCATCACAATGAATCCATGTAATATAGCCTACACCATCACAATAAATACATGTAATATAGCCTACACCATCACAATAAATCCATGTAATATAGCCTACACCATCACAATAAACCCATGTAATATAGCCTACACCATCACAATAAATCCATGTAATATAGCCTACACCATCACAATAAACCCATGTAATATAGCCTACACCATCACAATAAACCCATGTAATATAGTCTACACCATCACAATAAATACATATAGTTATTTTAGACAGGTCTATAATGAAGAAAATGTAGTCTATTTCAGAAGGACAGAATAGCATACTGTGAGTTGTCCTTATGTTAGTGTCCTGATCTGGCTATGACACATGGCTGTGGGCTGCACTAGTTCATTTAGTGGACAAGATTTGCTTAGAATTCCATGGTTTTATTTTATAGTATGAAGAATACACCTGAACCAAGCTGAATAAAATAGAAATTATATTTTCTCCTAACGATTTGAGGGAGTGTCGCACATGCGGCTATTCTGCGTTGAGCATTTTATTCAAAGTTATTGATGTAACTTCAGTTGTTGTACAAACATTAGACTATCGGTTTTGATTTTTAATACTGTCAGGACCCGGTTACGAACCTGGGTCTCCGGAGTGAGAAACAGTCACTTAACCAACTGAGCCACGAATAGTCAGCAGAACCCAGAAGATGAGGCAGACACAGCAGTACTTAAGACGGTGTATTTAATAAAGTAAAAAGTCCTTCTAATACAAAAATGGCAAATCCAAAAGGTGGAAGGTAAAGCACAAAAAGCCTCAAGAGATACTCACAAAAAATGAACAAAAACAAAAAAAGAGAATTCCACAAGAGCGTCACCCGGAATCGACAAGAGCACACAGAACACTAGGGCTGGGTGCTAACATACAAACACAGAGCACAGAACTGAGGGAAACAAAGGGTTTAAATATAATCAGGGGAAACGAGGCACAGGTGCAAATAATAATGGGGATCAAGGGAAAAAACATAAGGTCAAAAAGCACAATGGGGGCATCTAGTGAAAAAACCCGGAACAACCCTGGCCAAATCCTGACAAATACATTGTAAGGCTGCATGTTGCGACTAATGAGGATTTGAAAAAAAAGTCTATTGACTGGCATGAGCTCTGCTTTGTTTGTTTTTTTGTGTGCAGGCTGTACACACTTCATCAGTTTCTCGTTCACAATTTGACAAGCACATGATAATGCCTCAAATGTCACAGTGGCATTCCCTTTGTGTGGCCATAATGTAAACAAATCCATGCCTTTTGTGGCCAGTGGGGTTGCTGCCCGCTCCATCACTTGATCGGGTCTTTCTCACAGGCTACAAGTGAAGACGGACACATCGGGGACACAACTGCGCACATCCTTACCCAATTCCCAGGTGCATATTGAAGATACTTCTCGTCAGCCAACAAGATGAGTGGGCTTAACGAACAGCAAAAGCACTAGTCTCCGTCAATCTATTATCCCCCAGAGTACCTATTCTATTATGTGCGAGAAATAAATATTCCAAATATAGTCTGGGGACAGTTGTGGGATGCAATAGATCCCAAATTAATACAACCACTAGCATAAAAGAAAAACAATTCTATAAGCAATTTGGCAACAGTTTCATTTCGATGGGTTTTCGTAAAGTTCAATGGGGGGGGGGTTCTTTTCTCCTTCAGCAGTGTTTACCAATGAGCAAATGAAGCATTCATTGAAAAGAAGACCTACAATCATACATGGGGAGGTTTGGTAATACTGCGGGGTTGCTTTGCTGCCTCTGGTACTGGGGGCCTTGAACGTGTACAAGACATTAGGAAATTATCAAAGTATTTTTGGGGTGCAATTTTCAACCCAGTGTCCTGAAACTGGGTCTAGGTTTTTGGGCCTTCCAGCAGGACAACAACTCAAACAAACATTTAAAAAAAACACCCATGAATGGTTCAAGAAATAACACTAGCCTGTTCTGGAGTTGCCAGCGACAGATCAGAACATTTATCTTGAAATGTTGATAAACTATCAGGCTACTTCTTCACATTATAAGAGCAGCACTTGGTAGTAGGCTATAAAGGTAAATGTTCCATTAGTGGGAAACACCATTATCAAAAGTGACCACAAATGCAATTATGCATGTAATGCTTCATTATAAAAAGGTGCATTTATATGGTGAACATGATCTTCCCCAAACTTGAAACTCCCTTGTTGTAAAGTGGATTAATTTGCTTCATTTTAAGAAGATACTTTAGTTGTGATACAAACCTTATTAAAACATATGGGACTATGGACTAGGCGACATGAGGTGTGATACTAACCTTATTAAAACATACAGGCTTATGGGCTAGGCTACATGAGGTGTGATACTAACCTTATAGGACTATGGGCTAGGCTACATGAGGTATGATACTAACCTTATAGGACTATGGGCTAGACTACATATAGTAGGCCGAGCCTATAAAAAGCCGATCCTCCTCTTTTTAATAGAGGCCATCACTCAGTTTTCTCGTACGATTGCATGTCATATAGTAATGTTGCGCAACATGAGCTCATGGGCTCTCATGAAGGGTTTGATTAGATGTTCCATTACACTTACATTGATGTCAGAGTGATTCGAGGGACAATAGTGTGATGAGAATCAGGCAGTTAAGCAAGTTTGGTAGGCTACTAATGACCATTAGCAGCATCAGACCTTGGGGAAGCCTCATTACAGTGACTAAACCGGTAACTAAACTAAACGGAATTTGACTGCCTTCATGACTCGTGACCGGAGGTGTGGTAATATGACAACAGGTAATACTACAACAGCCCTAAGTAATACCACAACCCATTAAAAAACAACAAGTATACACACACTATTTCATGTCAAGTGATGGGGGGGGGGGGGGATAGGGCTGGGCGGAATACCGTATTTTACTATATACCTGTATCGATGCACGGACCGATTTAGGGTTTTTACCTTCACCTTTTATAATGGTATTTGAATGTTAAATGTGACACGCTGCGTGTAACGTCCAGTTTTATAGTTTACTCTGCTACTTGAGTCATCTCTCTCTCTCTCCACACAGACCAAGCCCGCCCCCGTCACTCAAGGATCGCATGTTGTTGTTGCTTGACTACGAGACCTTTACGTTCAGTCTGCATGGTTAATGCAGCACATGCAACAATGTTGATGACAACAATATTATTTTCATTTTGATTCTTAATATAAATCCACTAGCGTTCTGTAACTACACTACTAGTTTGTTTCTTACATCTGCAAACAGCTAGTTTGTCTTTTCTCGGCTAGTTGGATCTAAATCTTGTTAGCTGCTAATGCTAATTTCTAGTTAGCTGGCTCGCTAATAAAAGTATTGAGTCAGAGCGAACGTAGCTCGCTAATACAACCTGAAAATAGTGCTGGCGGAGGCCTAAATCAGCACGTTGTTAGTGCAAATCAAAAGAGAAATATGCTAAGCATGAAAATGTTGGCTACATGAAGTAGCTAAGAGAAAACATTCAATGTAGCCAAAAATGAAAGGGTCCTTTAATAAACCCTTTGGTTCCTACCCTGTTACAAAAACTCCTCCCTGGCATTTTCATTTGTCGTTATGTGAAACTTATAAACACTTTGGTTCCTACCCTGTTACAACAACTCCTCCCTGGCCTTTTCATTTGTCATTATGTGAAACTTATAAACACTTTGGTTCCTACCCTGTTACAACAACTCCTCCCTGGCCTTTTCATTTGTCGTTATGTGAAACTTATAAACACTTTGGTTCCTACCCTGTTCCAACAACTCCTCCCTGGCCTTTTCATTTGTCATTATGTGAAACTTATAAACACTTTGGTTCCTACCCTGTTACAACAACTCCTCCCTGGCCTTTTCATTTGTCGTTATGTGAAACTTATAAACACTTTGGTTCCTACCCTGTTCCAACAACTCCTCCCTGGCATTTTCATTTGTCGTTATGTGAAACTAATAAACACTTTGGTTCCTACCCTGTTACAACAACTCCTCCCTGGCCTTTTCATTTGTCGTTATGTGAAACTTATAAACACTTTGGTTCCTACCCTGTTACAACAACTCCTCCCTGGCCTTTTCATTTGTCGTTATGTGAAACTTATAAACACTTTGGTTCCTACCCTGTTACAACAACTCCTCCCTGGCCTTTTCATTTGTCGTTATGTGAAACTTATAAACACTTTGGTTCCTACCCTGTTCCAACAACTCCTCCCTGGCAATTTCATTTGTCGTTATGTGAAACTAATAAACACTTTGGTTCCTACCCTGTTACAACAACTCCTCCCTGGCATTTTCATTTGTCGTTATGTGAAACTTATAAACCCTTTGGTTCCTACCCTGTTACAACAACTCCTCCCTGGCATTTTCATTTGTCGTTATGTGAAACTTATAAACACTTTGGTTCCTACCCTGTTCCAACAACTCCTCCCTGGCATTTTCATTTGTCGTTATGTGAAACTTATAAACCCTTTGGTTCCTACCCTGTTCCAACAACTCCTCCCTGGCATTTTCATTTGTCGTTATGTGAAACTTATAAACCCTTTGGTTCCTACCCTGTTACAACAACTCCTCCCTGGCCTTTTCATTTGTTCTCCTCCTTTCCAGTCCTCTCTTTTTCCCATCATTTCCTCACTGCCAATGCCAATGCCATTCTGATAGTTTTTTGGTTGAATTGAACAGTATAAAACATTTTTTTCTGCGTTTCCTGCACTCATTTCCCATCATTTCTACACTGCCACGTAGGGCTATGTGTTAATGACCAACTGTCAAGTCTTTATTAGAAACCACATGTTGCAATTTGACTTGTGATTTTAGATCAAAACACTTGGTTGAACTGTTGGAGTCGTGGAAATAGAAGGATTATTCTAATTCTGTAGTTGGAATATAATAGTGTTTCACATAACGACAAATGAAAATGCCAGGGAGGAGTTGTTGTAACAGGGTAGGAACCAAAGTGTTTATAAGTTTCACATAGCGACAAATGAAAATGCCAGGGAGGAGTTGTTGTAACAGGGTAGGAACCAAAGGGTTTATTAGGGGACCCTTTCATTTTTGGCTACATTGAACGTGAGATCGTTAAAAATGGGAAAAGTGATGAAATGAACCATGACAACATGCCACAACAGGGACTTCTTTCATGACAAAGACATGGTGTAAAACAGCACCGTATATAACGCACCTGCTTCTGATCAGACCCCTATGGGCCCCACCTTCTGATCAGACCCCTATGGGCCCCACCTTCTGATCAGACCCCTATGGGCCCCTGCCTCTGATCAGACCCCTATGGGCCCCCGCCTCTGATCAGACCCTTATGGGCCCCACCTTCTGATCAGACCCCTATGGGCCCCACCTTCTGATCAGACCCCTATGGGCCCCACCTTCTGATCAGACCCTTATGGGCCCCACCTTCTGATCAGACCCCTATGGGCCCCACCTTCTGATCAGACCCCTATGGGCCCCTGCTTCTGATCAGACCCCTATGGGCCCCTGCCTCTGATCAGACCCCTATGGGCCCCACCTTCTGATCAGACCCCTATGGGCCCCACCTTCTGATCAGACCCCTATGGGCCCCACCTTCTGATCAGACCCCTATGGGCCCCACCTTCTGATCAGACCCCTATGGGCCCCACCTTCTGATCAGACCCCTATGGGCCCCACCTTCTGATCAGACCCCTATGGGCCCCTGCTTCTGATCAGACCCCTATGGGCCCCTGCTTAAAAGTAGTGCCAAATATAACCCGTGGGACGCCACTTTCCCCTCTGCTCGGTGGATCCCTGAGCTATTTATGCCCCTTTGTTGCTCTTTAAACCTGGGGTCAAACACCATTTGACTGTAGCTGTGCTTAACTGAGCTTGTCAGGTGCCAGTTGTGGCAAAATTAACCAGTGCAATTAACCCCCAAAAAGTGAACCCCCCACCCACCCACCCACCCATCCATCCATCTGACACTCCAGGAAAATGCTTGACAGTATTTGAAAGATCTCCAAATACTATTTGAACCCAGGCAGGTCTGCTACTCTCACTGGATCCTGCCTCTGAACCAGCCCTGCAGGAGACACTGACCTGCTCTATTGGAGCACACAACCTATGCCAGCCACACTGACAGACAGACCAGCCAATGGGAGGGCAGGGCCAAAGCTTTGACTAATCCCACTGGTTGGCTAGGGACAAGGGGGGGGGTCAGATGTTCGTGGAAGGTGTCTAGCTACTGTGGGAGAGGAGAAAGAAGAAAGGAGGGGAGAGGAGAAGAAAGGAGGGGAGAGGAGAAGAAAGGAGGGGAGAGGAGAAGAAAGGAGGGGAGAGGAGAGGAGCTTCTACACCTGCATTAGTTGCGGTTTGGTGTTTCAGGCTGGGTTTCTGTACAGCACTTTGACATCAGCTGATGTAAGAAGGGCTTAATAAATCAATTGGATTGATTGATTAAGAGAAGGAGGGGAGGGGAGGAGTGATAAGAGAGGAGAGAAGGAGGGGAGAGGAGAAGGAGGGGAGAGGAGAAGGAAAGGACGGGAGAGAAGAAGGAGGGGATTGGAGAAGATGGGAAAGGAGAAGTGGAGGGGAGAGAAGAAGGAGGGGAGAGGAGAAGGAGAGGAGAGGAGAAGGAGAGGAGAAGGAGGGGAGAGGAGAAGGAGAGGAGAGGAGAAAAGAAGGAGAGGAGAAGGAGGGGAGAGAAGGAGGGGGAGAGGAGGAGGGGGAGAGAAGAAGGAGGGGAGAGAAGAAGGAGAGAAGAAGGAGGGGAGAGGAGAAGGAGAGGAGAGGAGAAAAGAAGGAGAGGAGAGGATGGGAAAGGAGAAGGAGGGGAGAGAAGGAGGGGAGAGGAGAAGGAGGGGAGAGAAGGAGGGGAGAGAAGAAGGAGGGGAGAGGAGAAGGAGAGAAGAAGGAGGGGAGAGAAGAAGGAGGGGGAGAGGATGGGAAAGGAGAAGTGGAGGGGAGAGAAGGAGGGGAGAGGAGAAGGAGGGGAGAGAAGGAGGGGAGAGAAGAAGGAGGGGAGAGGAGAAGGAGAGAAGAAGGAGGGGAGAGAAGAAGGAGGGGAGAGGATGGGAAAGGAGAAGTGGAGGGGAGAGTAGGAGGGGAGAGGAGAAGGAGAGGAGAGAAGAAGGAGGGGAGAGAAGAAGGAGGGGAGAGTAGAAGGAGGGGAGAGTAGAAGGAGGGGAGAGAAGAAGGAGGGGAGAGAAGAAGGAGAGGAGAGAAGAAGGGGGGGAGAGAAGAAGGAGGGGAGAGAAGGAGGGGAGAGAGGAAGGAGGGGAGAGAAGAAGGAGGGGAGAGAAGAAGGAGGGGAGAGAAGAAGGAGGGGGAGAGGAGAAGGAGGGAAGAGGAGAAGGAGGGGAGAGAAGGAGAGGAGAGAAGAAGGAGGGGAGAGGAGAAGGAGGGAAGAGGAGAAGGAGGGGAGAGAAGGAGGGGAGAGAAGGAGGGGAGAGAAGGAGAGGAGAGAAGAAGGAGGGGAGAGAAGAAGGATGGGAGAGAAGAACTTGAGGAGAGAAGAAGGAGGGGAGAGAAGAAGGAGGGGAGAGTAGAAGGAGGGGAGAGGAGAAGGAGGGGAGAGGAGAAGGAGAGGAGAGAAGAAGGAGGGGAGAGAGGAAGGAGGGGAGAGAGGAAGTAGGGGAGAAGGAAGTAGGGGAGAAGGAGGAGGGGAGAGAAGGAGAGGGAGAGAAGGAGGGGAGAGAAGGAGGGGAGAGAAGAAGGAGGGGAGAGAAGAAGGAGAGGAGAGTAGAAGGAGGGGAGAGGAGAAGGAGAGGAGAGAAGAAGGAGGGGAGAGAAGAAGGAGGGGAGAGAAGAAGGAGGGGAGAAGGAGGAGGGGAGAGAAGGAGAGGAGAGAAGGAGGGGAGAGAAGAAGGAGGGGAGAGAAGAAGGAGAGGAGAGAAGAAGGAGGGGAGAGAAGAAGGAGAGGAGAGAAGAAGGAGGGGAGAGAGGAAGGAGGGGAGAGAAGAAGGAGAGGAGAGAAGAAGGAGGGGAGAGAAGAAGGAGAGGAGAGAAGAAGGAGGGGAGAGGAGAAGGAGGGGAGAGGAGAAGGAGGGGAGAGAAGAAGGAGGGGAGAGAAGAAGGAGAGGAGAGAAGAAGGAGGGGGGAGAGGAGAAGGAGGGGAGAGAGGAAGGAGGGGAGAGAAGAAGGAGAGGAGAGGAGAAGGAGGGGAGAGAGGAAGGAGGGGAGAGAAGAAGGAGAGGAGAGAAGGAGGGGAGAGAAGAAGGAGAGGAGAGAAAGAAGGAGGGGAGAGGAGAAGGAGGGGAGAGAGGAAGGAGGGGGGAGAGAAGGAGGAGGGGAGAGAAGGAGGAGGGGAGAGGAGAAGGAGGGGAGAGAGGAAGGAGGGGAGAGAAGAAGGAGGGGAGAGAAGAAGGAGGGGAGAGAAGAAGGGGAGAGAGGAAGGAGGGGAGAGAAGAAGGAGAGGAGAGAAGAAGGAGGGGAGAGGAGAAGGAGGGGAGAGAGGAAGGAGGGGAGAGAAGAAGGAGAGGAGAGAAGAAGGAGGGGAGAGAAGAAGGAGAGGAGAGAAGAAGGAGGGGAGAGGAGAAGGAGGGGAGAGAGGAAGGAGGGGAGAGAAGGAGGAGGGGAGAGAGGAAGGAGGGGAGAGAAGAAGGAGGGGAGAGAGGAAGGAGGGGAGAGAGGAAGGAGGGGAGAGGAGAAGGAGGGGAGAGAGGAAGGAGGGGAGAGAAGGAGGAGGGGAGAGAGGAAGGAGGGGAGAGAGGAAGGAGGGGAGAGAGAAAGGAGGGGAGAGAAGAAGGAGGGGAGAGAAGGAGGGGAGAGAGGAAGGAGGGGAGAAGAAGGAGAGGAGAGAAGGAGGAGGGGAGAGAGGAAGGAGGGGAGAGAGGAAGGAGGGGAGAGAGGAAGGAGGGGAGAGGAAGGAGGGGAGAGAGGAAGGAGGGGAGAGAAGAAGGAGGGGAGAGAGGAAGGAGGGGGAGAGAAGGAGGAGGGGAGAGAGAGGAAGGAGGGGAGAGAGGAAGGAGGGGAGAGAGGAAGGAGGGGAGAGAGGAAGGAGGGGAGAGAGGAAGGAGGGGAGAGAAGAAGGAGGGGAGAGAAGGAGGGGAGAGGAGAAGGAGAGGAGAGAAGAAGGAGGGGAGAGAGAAAGGAGGGGAGAGAGGAAGGAGGGGAGAGAAGGAGGGGAGAGAAGGAGGGGAGAGAAGGAGGTGAGAGAAGGAGGTGAGAGAAGGAGGGGAGAGAAGAAGGAGGGGAGAGAAGGAGGGGAGAGAAGAAGGAGGGGAGAGAGGAAGGAGGGGAGAGAGGAAGGAGGGGAGAGAGGAAGGAGGGGAGAGGAAGGAGGGGAGAGAGGAAGGAGGGGAGAGAAGAAGGAGGGGAGAGAAGAAGGAGGGGAGAGAAGGAGGGGAGAGGAGAAGGAGAGGAGAGAAGAAGGAGGGGAGAGAAGAAGGAGGGGAGAGAGAAAGGAGGGGAGAGAGGAAGGAGGGGAGAGGAGAAGGAGGGGGAGAGAAGGAGGGGAGAGAGGAAGGAGGGGAGAGAAGAAGGAGGGGAGAGAGGAAGGAGAGGAGAGAAGAAGGAGGGGAGAGAAGAAGGAGGGGAGAGAAGAAGGAGGGGAGAGGAGAAGGAGGGAAGAGGAGAAGGAGGGGAGAGAAGAAGGAGAGGAGAGAAGGAGGGGAGAGAAGAAGGAGGGGAGAGGAGAAGGAGGGGAGAGAAGGAGGAGGGGAGAGAGGAAGGAGGGGAGAGAGGAAGGAGGGGAGAGAAGGAGGGGAGAGAAGAAGGAGGGGAGAGAGGAAGGAGGGGAGAGAGGAAGGAGGGGAGAGAGGAAGGAGGGGAGAGAAGAAGGAGGGGAGAGAAGAAGGAGGGGAGAGAAGAAGGAGGGGAGAGAAGGAGGGGAGAGAAGAAGGAGGGGAGAGAGAAGGAGGGAGAGGGGGAGGGGAGAGAGGAAGGAGGGGAGAGAGGAAGGTGGGGAGAGAAGAACGAGGGGAGAGAAGGAGGAGGGGAGATAAGAAGGAGGGGAGAGAAGGAGGGGAGAGAGGAAGGAGGGGAGAGAGGAAGGAGGGGAGAGAAGAAGGAGGGGAGAGAAGGAAGGAGGGGAGAGAGGAAGGAGGGAGAGAAGAAGGAGGGAGAGAGGAAGGAGGGGAGGGAGAGGGAAGGAGGGGAGAGAAGGAGGGGAGAGAAGGAGGGGAGAGAAGGAGGGGAGAGAAGGAGGGGAGAGAGAAGAAGGAGGGGAGAGAGGAAGGAGGGGAGAGAGGAAGGAGGGGAGAGAAGGAGGGGAGAGAAGGAGGAGGGGAGAGAAGAAGGAGGGGAGAGAAGAAGGAGGGGAGAGAAGAAGGAGGGGAGAGAGGAAGGAGGGGAGAGAAGAAGGAGGGGAGAGAAGGAGGGGAGAGAAGGAGGGGAGAGAAGAAGGAGGGGAGAGAGGAAGGAGGGGAGAGAAGAAGGAGGGGAGAGAAGGAGGGGAGAGGATGGGAGGGGAGAAGTGGAGGGCTGCTGTTCACTTACAGTTGATCTCTGAGCGAGTTCTCTCTGCTCTGGAGTGTTTGTTGGTTGAACGAATGATATGTCTCACTGCTGAAAGAGGCTGGAGGGAGGGAGAGGGGGAAGGAGAGACGGGGAGGGGGAGAGAGGGGAGACGGAGAGAAAGAGAGGAGACAGAGGAGACATAAGGGGGTAGCAGAAGAGAGAGACAGGGTGAGGGAGGGGGAGCGAGAAGAGGAGACAACAATATTAGATAAGCTTCACAATAAATATAAACACATAACATGACACTACACAAGAGTAAACCATGTCATAACGCTGATATCACATTATGTGCAGTTGCGAACCGTAGTCTGGCTTTTTTTATGGTGGTTTTGGAGCAGTGGCTTCTTCCTTGCTGAGTGGCCTTTCAGGTTATGTTGATATAGGACTTGTTTTACTGTGGATATAGATACTTTTGTACCTGTGTCCTCCAGCATCTTCACAAGGTCCTTTGCTGTTGTTCTGGGATTGATTTGCACTTTTCGCACCAAAGTACGTTCATCTCTCAGAGACAGAATGTGTCTCCTTCCTGAGCGGTATGACGGCTGCGTGGTCCCATGGTGATTATACTTGCGCACTATTGTTTGTACAGATTAACGTGGTACAGTCAGGCGTTTGGAAATTGCTCCCAAGGATGAACCAGACTTGTGGAGGTCTACCATTTTTTTCTGTGGTCTTGGCTGATTTCTTTTGATTTTCCCAATGATGTCAAGGAGAGAGGCACTGAGTTTGAAGGTAGTCCTTGAAATACATCCACAGGTTCACCTCCAATTGGCTCAAATGATGTCAATTAGCCTATCAGAAGCTTCTAAAGCCATGACATCATTTTCTGGAATTTTCCAAGCTGTTTAAAGGCACAGTCAACTTAATGTATGTAAACTTCTGACCCACTGGAATTGTGATGCAGTGAATTATAAGTGAAATAATCTGTCTGTAAACAATTGTTGGAAAATGACTTTCTTCAGAAAGTTGAAGGAAAGACGAATAGCTGATGCATTTTGTTCATGTCTTATGATAATCTTGGGACACATTTTTGAATTTTCTAATAAAAATGCAATAAATGTAGTTGATTAGGTAATTAGGTAAATAGACTTGGCCTGTGGTTAGCTATTTACCTCCAGGTCATCGTCGTCCACCTCAGAGAAGTGTTGGTGGTTGTCTGGGTTGTTCATCTTGTCCAGCAGCTCCAGAGCTACTTTCCTGGTCAGCCCCGTCTGACCTACAAACAAATGCTGCAACAACCAGACAGACACAGAGTGAGAGACACAGACGGACAGACAGAGACAGAGAGGGAGACAGACAGACAGAGAGGGAGGGAGCCAGACAGACAGACAGAGACAGAGAGGGAGACAGACAGACAGAGACAGAGAGGGAGGGAGCCAGACAGACAGACAGACAGACAGACAGACAGACAGACAGAGTTAGAGACACAGACGGACAGATGGAAAAAGAGAGACAGACGGAGAGAGAGAGAGACGAGCGACATACCATCACAGACAGACAGAGAGAGTGAGACAGACAGACGGACAGAGAGAGACAGAGAGGGAGGGAGCCAGACAGACAGACAGAGAGAGGGAGCAAGACAGACAGACAGAGGAAGGGAGCAAGACAGACAAAGAGGAAGGGAGCCAGACAGACAGACAGAGGGAACCAGACAGACAGACAGAGGGAGAGAGCCAGACAGACAGGAAGGGAGCCAGACAGACAGACAGACAGAGGGAGCCAGTCAGACTTTATTGTTGATTTAGCGACACATCAAGAACACAAGATGGCCACTAACGCTCCTAATACCAAGCTTTAAAAGTTACAACTATTAACTAGGACCTCTGACATATTTCACCACTGAGATGAAGACTGGTGCACCATCATTAAGACCTGGTACATCTCAGAGGATGAATCACGTCAACCTAATGCTCCAGAACATTCTAATTAACAACTCTAGATGAATTAGACTCTCTAAGTGCTGGTATACCTTATTCCTAAAGCACTTTCAAAATGGAGATGGCTTTTTAGCCCAGAGCCTGTTTTCATCTGGGTACGGAAACGGCCTTAAGAGTTATACTGAATGGTTTCGTCCCCAGTTATTTATTTATTTAACTAGGCAAGTCAATTAAGAACAAGTTCTTATTTACAATGACGGCCTACCAAAAGGCCTCGAGTGGGGACGAGGGCCTGGGATTAAACTAAATAAATAAATACAATACAATATAAATACAGGACAAAACACACATCACAACAAGAGAGACAACATAAAGAGAGACCCAAGATAAATACAGGACAAAACACACATCACCACAAGAGAGACAACATAAAGAGAGACCCAAGACAACAACACAGCAAGGCAGTTAACCTGTTACATCTATCACACAGACAGACACACAGACAGACAGACACACAGCCAGACACACAGGCAGACAGACACACAGACAGACAGACACACAGACAGACACACAGACAGACAGACAGACAGCCAGACAGACACACAGACAGACAGACACACAGCCAGACACACAGGCAGACAGACACACAGACAGACAGACACACAGACAGACACACAGACAGACACACAGACAGACAGACACACAGCCAGACAGACACACAGACAGACAGACAGACACACAGCCAGACACACAGCCAGACACACAGACAGACAGACACACAGCCAGACACGACAGACAGACACACAGCCAGTCAGCCAGCCAGCCAGAGAGACCCAAGACAACAACACAGCAAAAGGGCAGTTCATGTTTTCATGAGGACGTGTCCGTTTTACCGTTAAGAGCTTCTCAGCTGTCGGCCTCTTCTTGGGGTTCTTGGTCAGCGAGACTTTAACAAAGTTATGGAAGGCTGTGGTCCTGCAGGAGGAGGGAACCTACTCTCACTGACTGTAGTAGTATAACAGAACTGCCCCAGGTCGCATAACAGGGGTACTTGTACTTACCACTTTGTTTTGTGTTTTAGCTTGGGAGGCTGAAAGCTGCTCTTTGACATGAGAAACAAAGCCCTGGAATACAACACATCAGTTGAGATTAGATCGTATATAGATAGTTATAAAACTAGTTAGTTATAGTTATAAAACGGGTTAGTTATAGTTATAAAACTATATTCTCTTATTTTACCACCGGTGGTAAGAGACTTTCATCTACACTGTAGTGGGGGGAGTTTCACAAAACCTTCCGAGCACTACGATCATCTTAAGTCTGTTATTAGGCATTAGGCAACGACTGACAGTGATCTTAGTGCAGAGAGAGAGAGAGGAGAGAGACGGAAGAGAGGAGAGAGTAGAGAGGAAAGAGGAGAGAGTAGAGAGGAGAGAGAGGAGAGAGAGGAGAGAGACGGAAGAGAGGAGAGAGTAGAGAGGAGAGAGAGTAGAGAGGAGAGAGAGGAGAGAGACGGAAGAGAGGAGAGAGTAGAGAGGAAAGAGGAGAGAGTAGAGAGGAGAGAGAGGAGAGAGAGGAGAGAGATGGAAGAGAGGAGAGAGTAGAGAGAGACGGAAGAGAGGAGAGAGTAGAGGAGAGAGGAGAGAGACGGAAGAGGAGAGAGATGCAAGAGAGGAGAGAGATGCAAGAGAGGAGAGAGAGTAGAGAGAGGAGAGAGAGAGTAGAGAGAGAGAGGAGAGAGAGAGTAGAGAGAGAGTAGAGAGAGGAGAGAGGGAGTGGAGAGAGGAGAGAGGAGAGAGAGAGGAGAGAGACGCAAGAGAGGAGAGAGATGCAAGAGAGGAGAGAGTAGAGAGGAGAGAGAGAGCAGAGAGAGAGTAGGGAGAGGAGAGAGTAGATAGAGTAGAGAGACAGAAGAGAGGAGAGAGAGGAGAGAGTAGAGAGAGGAGAGAGACAGAGAGAGGAGAGAGTAGAGAGAGGAGATAGTTGAGAGAGGAGAGAGTTGAGAGAGCATTGATTGGTTGATGAGTGAGGAAGTGGATCAGAAACAGCATTGATTGGTAGATGAGTGAGGAAGTGGATCAGAAACAGCATTGATTGGTAGATGAGTGAGGAAGTGGATCAGAAACAGCATTGATTGGTAGATGAGTGATGAAGTGGAGAACAGAAACAGCATTGATTGGTTGATGAGTGAGGAAGTGGAGAGCAGAAACAGCATTGATTGGTAGATGAGTGAGGAAGTAGAGAGCAGAAACAGCATTGATTGGTTGATGAGTGAGGAAGTAGAGAGCAGAAACAGCATTGATTGGTTGATGAGTGAGGAAGTAGAGAGCAGAAACAGCATTGATTGGTTGATGAGTGAGGAAGTAGAGAGCAGAAACAGCATTGATTGGTAGATGAGTGAGGAAGTGGAGAGCAGAAACAGCATTGATTGGTTGATGAGGAAGTAGAGAGCAGAAACAGCATTGATTGGTAGATGAGTGAGGAAGTGGAGAGCAGAAACAGCATTGATTGGTAGATGAGTGAGGAAGTAGAGAGCAGAAACATCATTGATTGGTTGATGAGTGAGGAAGTAGAGAGCAGAAACAGCATTGATTGGTTGATAAGTAAATAAGTTTAGGGCAGTAGCTGTACCTCATTGGGTGCAGGTCAAACATAGGGGGCTGCAGCTCGGCCAGTTCAATGGAGGTGATGCCCACGGCCCAGATGTCACACAGCTGGTTGTAACCTCCGTTCTTCTCTACTGCTGCTACCTCTGGGGCCATCCTGCACAGATAACACACATCTCTAATGCTGCTACCTCTGGGGCCATCCTGCACAGATGACAGACATCTCTAATGCTGCTACCTCTGGGGCCATCCTGCACAGATGACAGACATCTCAATCTGCTACCTCTGGGGCCATCCTGCACAGATAACACACATCTCTACTGCTGCTACCTCTGGGGCCAACCTGCACAGATAACACACATCTCTACTGCTGCTACCTCTGGGGCCATCCTGCACAGATAACACACATCTCTACTGCTGCTACCTCTGGGGCCATCCTGCACAGATAACATACATCTCAATCTGCTACCTCTGGGGCCATCCTGCACAGATAACACAAATCTCTAATGCTGCTACCTCCGGGGCCATCCTGCACAGATAACACACATCTCTACTGCTGCTACCTCCGGGGCCAACCTGCACAGATAACACACATCTCTACTGCTGCTACCTCTGGGGCCATCCTGCACAGTTAACAGACATCTCAATCTGCTACCTCTGGGGCCATCCTGCACAGATAACAGACATCTCTACTGCTGCTACCTCCGGGGCCATCCTGCACAGATAACAGACAATATTGCCATCTTGTCTACATATGTACACGTTTTACATTATCTCCTAAAAATGAGGACTGTATTCATGCAGCACGCACCGTTCGCCTAACACAAGCATGTATATCAGCTTGACCGTTTCACGACTGGTGTGGTATACAGTATGTACAGAGATTCGGGACAGTATTCAGACCCCTTGACTTCTCGTTACGTTAAGAGCCTTATTCTGAAATTGATTAAATACATATCCTCAATCTACACACAATACCCCATAGTGACATCACAATACCCCATAGTGACATCACAATACCCCATAGTGACATCACAATACCCCAAAAACAACAAAGTGAAACGTTTTTGGGAAAATTTAGCAAATTTGTTAATGTAAAAAACAGAAATAAATTTACATTAGTATTTAGACCCTTTGCTATGCGTTTCGAAATTGAGCTCAGGTGCATCCTGTTTCCATTAATCATCCTTGAAATGTATCTACAATTTGATTGGACATGATTTGGAAAGGCACACACCTGTCTATATAAGGTCCCACAGTTGACAGTGTATGTCAGAGCAAAAAACCAAGCCATGAGGTCGAAAGAATTGTCCATAGAGCTCCGAGACAGGATTGTATCGAGTCACAGATCAGGGGAAGGATACCAAAAACTTTCTGCAGCATTGAAGGTCCCCAGGAACACAGTGGCCTCCATCATTCTTAAACGGAAGAAGTTTGGAACCACCAAGAATCTTCCTAGAGCCCGGCCAAACTGAGCAATCGGGGGAGAAGGGCCTTGGTCAGGGAGGTGACCAACAACCCGATGGTCACTCTGACAGAGCTCTATAGTGTTCCTCTGTTGAGATGGGAGAACCTTCCAGAAGGACAACCATCTCTGCAGCACTCCACCAATCAGACCTTCATGGTAGTTTGACCAGTGAACCATTCCTCAGTATAAGGTACATGACAGCCCGCTTGGAGTTTTGCCAAAAGGCACCTGAAGACTCTCAGACCACGAGAAACAAGATTATCTGGTCTGATGAAACCAAGATTGAACACTTTGGCCTGAATGCAAAGTGTCACGTCTGGGGAAACCTGGCACCATCCCTACGGTGAAGCATGGTGGAGGCAGCATTATGGTGTGGGGATGTTTTTCAGCAGCAGGGACTGGGAGACTAGTCAGGATCGAGGGGAAAGATGAACGGAGCAAAGTACAGAGAGATCCTTGATGAAAACCTGCTCCAGAGCGCTCAGGATCTCTGACTGGGGCGAAGACTCCCCTTCCAACAGGACAACGACCCTAAACACACAACCAAGATAACGCAGGAGTGGCTTCAGGACAAGTCTCTGAATGTCCTTGAGTGGCCCAGCCAGAGCCCGGACTTGAACCCGATCGAACATCTCTGGAGAGACCTGAAAATAGCTGTGCAGCAACGCTCCCCATGCAACCTGACAGAGCTTGACAGGATCTGCAGAGAAGAATGGGAGAAACTCCCCAAATACAGGTGTGCCAAGCTTGTAGCATCATACCCAAGAAGACTCGAGGCTGTAATCGCTGGCAAAGGTGCTTCAACAAAGTACTGAGTAAAAGGTCTGAATACTTATATAAAATGAAATATTTCATTTTTTTTAATAACTTGTTTTTGCTTTGTCATTATGGGGTATTATTGTGTGAAGATTGATGAGGGGGGGGGCGTTTTAAATCAATTTTGTGTTAAAGTCAAAGTACATAAAGTATGTATAGTTAAGCAATAAGACACAAGAGGCAGTGCTGAATTAATACAGTCACGTCTAAATGGCGTTTCGGCCTGACTCCCTATGAAAGCACACGTCCGAAATGGAACACTATTCCCTATATAGTGCACTACTTTTGACCCGAGTCCTATGGGTCCTATCAGTCCTATGGGTCCTATCAGCCCTATCAGTCCTATGGGTCCTATCAGTCCTATGGGTCCTATCAGTCCTATGGGTCCTATCAGCCCTATGGGTCCTATCAGCCCTATGGGTCCTATCAGTCCTATGGGACCTATCAGCCCTATGGGTCCTATCAGTCCTATGGGTCCTATCAGTCCTATGGGTCCTATCAGCCCTATGGGTCCTATCAGCCCTATCAGTCCTATGGGTCCTATCAGCCCTATGGGCCCTATCAGTCCTATGGGTCCTATCAGTCCTATGGGTCCTATCAGCCCTATCAGTCCTATGGGTCCTATCAGCCCTATGGGCCCTATCAGTCCTATGGGTCCTATCAGTCCTATGGGTCCTATCAGCCCTATCAGTCCTATGGGTCCTATCAGTCCTATGGGTCCTATGAGCCCTATCAGTCCGATGGGTCCTATCAGTCCTATCAGCCCTATGGGTCCTATCAGTCCTATGGGTCCTATCAGCCCTATCAGTCCTATGGGTCCTATCAGTCCTATCAGTCCTATGGGTCCTATCAGCCCTATGGGTCCTATCAGTCCTATGGGTCCTATCAGCCCTATGGGTCCTATCAGTCCTATGGGTCCTATCAGTCCTATGGGTCCTATCAGCCCTATGGGTCCTATGGGTCCTATCAGCCCTATGGGTCCTATCAGTCCTATGGGTCCTATCAGCCCTATGGGTCCTATCAGTCCTATGGGTCCTATCAGCCCTATGGGTCCTATCAGTCCTATGGGTCCTATCAGCCCTATGGGTCCTATCAGTCCTATGGGTCCTATCAGTCCTATGGGTCCTATCAGTCCTATGGGTCCTATCAGTCCTATGGGTCCTATCAGCCCTATGGGTCCTATCAGTCCTATGGGTCCTATCAGCCCTATGGGTCCTATCAGCCCTATGGGTCCTATCAGTCCTATGGGTCCTATTAGCCCTATGGGTCCTATCAGTCCTATCAGCCCTATGGGTCCTATCAGTCCTATGGGTCCTATCAGTCCTATGGGTCCTATCAGCCCTATCAGTCCTATGGGTCCTATCAGCCCTATGGGTCCTATGGGTCCTATCAGCCCTATGGGTCCTATCAGTCCTATGGGTCCTATCAGCCCTATGGGTCCTATCAGTCCTATGGGTCCTATCAGTCCTATCGGTCCTATCAGTCCTATGGGTCCTATCAGCCCTATGGGTCCTATCAGTCCTATGGGACCTATCAGCCCTATGGGTCCTATCAGTCCTATGGGTCCTATCAGTCCTATGGGTCCTATCAGTCCTATGGGTCCTATCAGTCCTATGGGTCCTATCAGCCCTATGGGTCCTATCAGCCCTATCAGTCCTATGGGTCCTATCAGCCCTATGGGCCCTATCAGTCCTATGGGTCCTATCAGTCATATGGGTCCTATCAGCCCTATCAGTCCTATGGGTCCTATCAGCCCTATGGGCCCTATCAGTCCTATGGGTCCTATCAGTCCTATGGGTCCTATCAGCCCTATCAGCCCTATGGGTCCTATCAGCCCTATGGGCCCTATCAGTCCTATGGGTCCTATCAGTCCTATGGGTCCTCAGCCCTCAGTCCTATGGGTCCATCTCTCAGCCCTGGGCCCCATCAGTCCTATCAGTCCTATGGGTCCTATCAGCCCTGTCAGCCCTATCAGTCCTATGGGTCCTATCAGTCCTATGGGTCCTATCAGCCCTATCAGTCCTATGGGTCCTATCAGTCCTATGGGCCCTATGGGTCCTATCAGTCCTATGGGTCCTCAGCCCTATCAGTCCTATGGGTCCTATCAGTCCTATGGGTCCTATCAGCCCTATGGGTCCTATCAGTCCTATGGGTCCTATCAGTCCTATGGGTCCCATCAGCCCTATGGGTCCTATCAGTCCTATGGGTCCTCAGTCATGGGTCCTATCAGCCCTATCAGTCCCATGGGTCCTATCAGCCCTATGGGTCTATCAGTCCTATGGGTCCTATCAGCCCTATGGGTCCTATCAGTCCTATGGGTCCTATCAGCCCTATGGGTCCTATCAGTCCTGGGGTCCTATCAGCCCTATGGGTCCTATCAGTCCTATGGGTCCTATCAGTCCCATGGGTCCTATCAGCCCTATGGGTCCTATCAGCCCTATGGGTCCTATCAGTCCTATGGGTCCTATTAGCCCTATGGGTCATCAGTCCCTCATGGGTCCTATCAGTCCCTATGGGTCCTCAGTCCTATGGGTCCTATCAGGTCCTATCAGCCCTATGGGTCCTATCAGTCCTATCAGCCCTATGGGTCCTATCAGTCCTATGGGTCCTATCAGTCCTATGGGTATCAGTCCTATGGGTCCTATCAGTCCTATGGGTCCTATCAGCCTATGGGTCCTATCAGTCCCCTATGGGTCCTATCAGTCCCTATGGGTCCTATCAGCCCTATGGGTCCTATCAGCCCCATGGGCCCTATGGTTCCTATCAGCCCTATGGGTCCTATCAGTCCTATGGGTCCTATCAGTCCTATGGGTCCTATCAGTCCTATGGGTCCTATCAGTCCTATGGGTCCTATCAGCCCTATGGGTCCTATCAGTCCTATGGGTCCAATCAGTCCTATGGGTCCTATCAGCCCTATGGGTCCTATCAGTCCTATGGGACCTATCAGCCCTATGGGTCCTATCAGTCCTATGGGTCCTATCAGTCCTATGGGTCCTATCAGTCCTATGGGTCCTATCAGTCCTGGGTCCTATCAGTCCTATGGGTCCTATCAGCCCTATGGGTCCTATCAGCCCTATCAGTCCTATGGGTCCTATCAGCCCTATGGGCCCTATCAGTCCTATGGGTCCTATCAGTCCTATGGGTCCTATCAGCCCTATCAGTCCTATGGGTCCTATCAGGGCCCTATCCCTATGGGTCCTATCAGTCCTATGGGTCCTATCAGTCCTATGGGTCCTCATCAGCCCTATGGGTCCCTATCAGTCCTATGGGTCCTATCATCCTATGTCCTATGTCCGATGGGTCCTATCAGTCCTATCAGCCCTATGGGTCTATCAGTCCTATGGGTCCTATCAGCCCTATCAGTCCTATGGGTCCTATCAGTCCTATGGGTCCTATCAGTCCTTCAGCCCTATGGGTCCTATCAGCCCTATGGGTCCTATCAGTCCTATGGGTCCTATCAGCCCTATGGGTCCTATCAGTCCTATGGGTCCTATCAGTCCTATGGGTCCTATCAGCCCTATCAGTCCTATGGGTCCTATCAGCCCTATGGGTCCTATCAGTCCTATGGGTCCTATCAGCCCTATGGGTCCTATCAGTCCTATGGGTCCTATCAGCCCTATGGGTCCTATCAGTCCTATGGGTCCTATCAGCCCTATGGGTCCTATCAGTCCTATGGGTCCTATCATGGTCCTATCATGGGTCCTATCAGTCCTATGGGTCCTATCAGCCCTATGGGTCCTATCAGTCCTATGGGTCCTATCAGCCCTATGGGTCCTATCAGCCTATCAGCCCTATGGGTCCTATCAGTCCTATGGGTCCTATCAGTCCTATGGGTCCTATCAGTCCTATGGGTCCTATCAGCCCTATGGGTCCTATCAGCCCTATGGGTCCTATCAGTCCTATGGGTCCTATCAGCCCTATGGGTCCTATCAGCCCTATGGGTCCTATCAGTCCTATGGGTCCTATCAGCCCTATGGGTCCTATCAGCCCTATGGGTCCTATCAGCCCTATGGGCCCTATGGGTCCTATCAGCCCTATGGGTCCTATCAGTCCTATGGGTCCTATCAGTCCTATGGGTCCTATCAGCCCTATGGGTCCTATCAGTCCTATGGGTCCTATCAGTCCTATGGGTCCTATCAGTCCTATGGGTCCTATCAGCCCTATGGGTCCTATCAGTCCTATGGGTCCTATCAGTCCTATGGGTCCTATCAGCCCTATGGGTCATATCAGTCCTATCAGCCCTATCAGTCCTATGGGTCCTATCAGTCCTATGGGTCCTATCAGCCCTATCAGTCCTATGGGTCCTATCAGCCCTATGGGCCCTATCAGCCCTATGGGTCCTCTCAGTCCTATGGGTCCTATCAGTCCTATCAGTCCTATGGGTCCTATCAGTCCTATGGGTCCTATCAGTCCTATGGGTCCTATCAGTCCTATGGGCCCTATCAGTCCTATGGGTCCTATCAGTCCTATGGGTCCTATCCCTATGGGTCCTATCAGCCCTATGGGTCCTATCAGCCCTATGGGTCCTATCAGCCCTATGGGTCCAGCCCTATGGGCCCATCAGTCCTATCATGGGTCCTATCAGTCCCCTATCAGCCCTATGGGTCCTATCAGCCCTATGGGTCCTATCAGTCCTATGGGTCCTATCAGCCCTATGGGTCCTATCAGCCCTATGGGTCCTATCAGTCCTATGGGTCCTATCAGCCCTATCAGCCCTATGGGTCCTATCAGTCCTATCAGTCCTATGGGTCCTATCAGCCCTATCAGTCCTATGGGTCCTATCAGCCCTATCAGTCCTATGGGTCCTATCAGTCCTATGGGTCCTATCAGTCCTATGGGTCCTATCAGCCCTATGCGTCCTATCAGCCCTATGGGTCCTATCAGTCTTATGGGTCCTATCAGTCCTATGGGTCCTATCAGCCCTATGGGTCCTATCAGTCCTATGGGTCCTATCAGTCCTATCAGCCCTATCAGTCCTATGGGTCCTATCAGCCCTATCAGTCCTATGGGTCCTATCAGTCCTATGGGTCCTATCAGCCCTATGGGTCCTATCAGCCCTATGGGTCCTATCAGTCTTATGGGTCCTATCAGTCCTATGGGTCCTATCAGCCCTATGGGTCCTATCAGTCCTATGGGTCCTATCAGTCCTATCAGCCCTATCAGTCCTATGGGTCCTATCAGTCCTATGGGTCCTATCAGCCCTATGGGTCCTATCAGCCCTATCAGTCCTATGGGTCCTATCAGCCCTATGGGTCCTATCAGCCCTATCAGTCCTATGGGTCCTATCAGCCCTATCAGTCCTATGGGTCCTATCAGCCCTATGGGTCCTATCAGCCCTATCAGTCTATGGGTCCTATCAGCCCCATGGGTCCTATCAGCCCTATCAGTCCTATGGGTCCTATCAGTCCTATGGGTCCAGTCCTATCAGTCCCAGCCCTATCAGTCCTATCAGCCCTATCAGTCCTATGGGTCCTATCAGCCCTATGGGTCCTATCAGCCCTATGGGTCCTATCAGCCCTATGGGTCCTATCAGCCCTATGGGTCCTATCAGTCCTATGGGTCCTATCAGCCCTATGGGTCCTATCAGTCCTATGGGTCCTATCAGCCCTATCAGCCCTATGGGTCCTATCAGTCCTATCAGTCCTATGGGTCCTATCAGCCCTATCAGTCCTATGGGTCCTATCAGCCCTATCAGTCCTATGGGTCCTATCAGTCCTATGGGTCCTATCAGTCCTATGGGTCCTATCAGCCCTATGGGTCCTATCAGCCCTATGGGTCCTATCAGTCTTATGGGTCCTATCAGTCCTATGGGTCCTATCAGCCCTATGGGTCCTATCAGTCCTATGGGTCCTATCAGTCCTATCAGCCCTATCAGTCCTATGGGTCCTATCAGCCCTATCAGTCCTATGGGTCCTATCAGCCCTATCAGTCCTATGGGTCCTATCAGCCCTATCAGTCCTATGGGTCCTATCAGTCCTATGGGTCCTATCAGCCCTATGGGTCCTATCAGCCCTATGGGTCCTATCAGTCTTATGGGTCCTATCAGTCCTATGGGTCCTATCAGCCCTATGGGTCCTATCAGTCCTATGGGTCCTATCAGTCCTATCAGCCCTATCAGTCCTATCAGTCCTATGGGTCCTATCAGCCCTATGGGTCCTATCAGCCCTATCAGTCCTATGGGTCCTATCAGCCCTATGGGTCCTATCAGCCCTATCAGTCCTATGGGTCCTATCAGCCCTATGGGTCCTATCAGCCCTATCAGTCCTATGGGTCCTATCAGTCCTATGGGTCCTATCAGCCCTATGGGTCCTATCAGTCCTAGGGGTCCTATCAGCCCTATGGGTCCTATCAGTCCTATGGGTCCTATCAGCCCTATCAGTCCTATCAGCCCTATCAGTCCTATGGGTCCTATCAGCCCTATGGGTCCTATCAGCCCTATGGGTCCTATCAGCCCTATCAGCCCTATGGGTCCTATCAGCCCTATGGGTCCTATCAGCCCTATCAGTCCTATGGGTCCTATCAGCCCTATGGGTCCTATCAGCCCTATGGGTCCTATCAGCCCTATGGGTCCTATCAGCCCTATGGGTCCTATCAGTCTTATGGGTCCTATCAGTCCTATGGGTCCTATCAGCCCTATGGGTCCTATCAGTCCTATGGGTCCTATCAGTCCTATCAGTCCTATGGGTCCTATCAGTCCTATGGGTCCTATCAGCCCTATCAGCCCTATCAGTCCTATGGGTCCTATCAGCCCTATCAGTCCTATGGGTCCTATCAGCCCCATGGGTCCTATCAGTCCTATGGGTCCTATCAGTCCTATGGGTCCTATCAGCCCTATGGGTCCTATCAGTCCTATCAGTCCTATGGGTCCTATCAGCCCTATCAGTCCTATCAGCCCTATCAGTCCTATGGGTCCTATCAGCCCTATGGGTCCTATCAGCCCTATGGGTCCTATCAGCCCTATCAGTCCTATGGGTCCTATCAGCCCTATCAGTCCTATGGGTCCTATCAGCCCTATGGGTCCTATCAGTCCTATGGGTCCTATCAGCCCTATGGGTCCTATCAGCCCTATCAGTCCTATGGGTCCTATCAGCCCTATGGGTCCTATCAGCCCTATCAGTCCTATGGGTCCTATCAGCCCTATGGGTCCTATCAGTCCTATGGGTCCTATCAGCCCTATGGGTCCTATCAGCCCTATGGGTCCTATCAGCCCTATGGGTCCTATCAGTCCTATGGGTCCTATCAGCCCTATGGGTCCTATCAGTCCTATGGGTCCTATCAGTCCTATGGGTCCTATCAGCCCTATGGGTCCTATCAGTTCTATCAGTCCTATGGGGTCTGGTCAAAAGTAGTGCACTATAAAAAGGAACAGGGTTTCTATTTGGGACGGGGGACTGTCTCAGAGAAAGACTCACCAGTAAGGAGTCCCGACAGAGGACTGTCTCGGAGAAAGACTCACCAGTAAGGAGTCCCGACAGAGGACTGTCTCAGAGAAAGACTCACCAGTAAGGAGTCCCGACAGAGGACTGTCTCAGAGAAAGACTCACCAGTAAGGAGTCCCGACAGAGGACTGTCTCGGAGAAAGACTCACCAGTAAGGAGTCCCGACAGAGGACTGTCTCAGAGAAAGACTCACCAGTAAGGAGTCCCGACAGAGGACTGTCTCGGAGAAAGACTCACCAGTAAGGAGTCCCGATAGAGGACTGTCTCGGAGAAAGACTCACCAGTAAGGAGTCCCGATAGAGGACTGTCTCGGAGAAAGACTCACCAGTAAGGAGTCCCGACAGAGGACTGTCTCGGAGAAAGACTCACCAGTAAGGAGTCCCGATAGAGGACTGTCTCGGAGAAAGACTCACCAGTAAGGAGTCCCGATGAAGGACTTCCTCTTGGCAATGGTGGCTGTTATTTTGGCTGCTACTCCAAAATCAGCTGGAACAACAAGTGACAAGATCTATTCAGATTATATAACACAAACAAATCAAATCAAATTTTATTAATCACATACCCCGAATACAATAGGTGTAGTAGACCTTACTGTGAAATGTTGAATACAACAGGTGTATTAGACCTCACAGTGAAATGCTGAATACAACAGGTGTATTAGACCTCACAGTGAAATGCTGAATACAACAGGTGTATTAGACCTCACAGTGAAATGCTGAATACAACAGGTGTATTAGACCTCACAGTGAAATGCTGAATACAACAGGTGTATTAGACCTCACAGTGAAATGCTGAATACAACAGGTGTAGTAGACCTCACAGTGAAATGTTGAATACAACAGGTGTATTAGACCTTACAGTGAAATGCTGAATACAACAGGTGTAGTAGACCTTACAGTGAAATGCTGAATACAACAGGTGTAGTAGACCTCACAGTGAAATGCTGAATACAACAGGTGTAGTAGACCTTACAGTGAAATGCTGAATACAACAGGTGTAGGTAGACCTTACAGTGAAATGCTGACTTTGAGCCCCAAACCAACAATGCAGCTTACAAAAAATACGGTTAAGAATAAGAAATAAACTTAACTAGCAGAGCAGCAGTAAAATAACAACAGTGAGACTATATACAGGGAAATACACAGACAGATGACACAGACTGTATATATACACACACAGAGAGAAAGACACACGCGGCCGAGGGCCATGAGGTAGCTTTCATCGGTGTTCACAGAGGTTGAATAGCTCACCTAGTTTCACATGCCCGTTGTCTGTTAGGAGGATATTGGCACCCTGAAGAAAAGAACCCAAACATCATACCGTTATTAGCACACCAATGTACTAACAGAGACAAATACTACCACCCTGCACTGCATAGGAGGGTGTGTGTATATATATATATATAGGAGGGGGTAATAGGCTGTTTCATCACGCTGAGAAACTGAACAATAGCTTTTTCAAACATTTCCTCTTCGCATAAAACCACAAACTATCACATGTGTTATATCATCTTCCACTGGGTGTTATGAAGTGATTGCTATTGTGTAGCTTGCAGGCAATACTATAGTGAGTAAGTCAGTACTGTGGCTTGGCTTGTCTATGATTGACAGTAGTCTGTCGGTATCCTGCAGCGCAGAGAGAGAGAGAGAGAGAGAGACAGCGAGAGAGAGAGACAGCGAGAGAGAGAGAGACAGCAAGAGAGAGAGACAGCGAGAGAGAGAGAGAGAGAGAGAGAGAGAGAGAGACAGTGAGAGAAAGGGAGAGAGACAGCAACAGAGCAAGAGAGAGAGAGAGAAAGAGAGATGGGGGAGAGAGAGAGACAGCGAGAGAGAGACAGCGAGAGAAAGAGACAGTGAGAGACAGAGAGAGATGGCTAGCGAGAGAAAGGGGGGAGAGAGAGAGACAGCGAGAGAGACTGCAAGAGAGAGAGAGAGAGAGAGAGATGGCTAGCGAGAGAAATGGGGGAGAGAGACAGCAAGAGAGAGAGAGAGAGACAGAGAGAGATGGCTAGCGAGAGAAATGGGGGAGAGAGAGACAGCGAGAGAGACAGAGAGATGGCTAGCGAGAGAAAGTGGGGAAGAGAGAGGAGAGAGCAAGTAGAGATATTCCATGGACCTAATCGTGACCCACTTTGACAACACAGGCAGTCTGATATTAGGCTTGAACTGGGTTCAAGCTGAAACTATCATTCACGTGCATCCGCGGTACACTACACACCCCCAGCCAGCCAGCCTCTCTTCCTGAGTCAACACAAACAAAGTGCAGGGGTAATATTGTTGCCTGTGTTTTTACATTTAGCCTCTCCGACTGCCCCGTCAGCATTTAGCCTCTCCGACTGCCCTGTCAGCATTTAGCCTCTCCGACTGCCCTGTCAGCATTTAGCCTCTCCGACTGCCCCGTCAGCATTTAGCCTCTCCGACTGCCCTGTCAGCATTTAGCCTCTCCGACTGCAATGTCAGCATTTAGCCTCTCCGACTGCCCTGTCAGCATTTAGCCTCTCCGACTGCCCCGTCAGCATTTAGCCTCTTCGACTGCCCCGTCAGCATTTAGCCTCTCCGACTGCCCTGTCAGCATTTAGCCTCTCCGACTGCCCTGTCAGCATTTAGCCTCTCCGACTGCCCTGTCAGCATTTAGCCTCTCCGACTGCCCTGTCAGCATTTAGCCTCTCCGACTGCCCCGTCAGCATTTAGCCTCTCCGACTGCCCTGTCAGCATTTAGCCTCTCCGACTGCCCTGTCAGCATTTAGCCTCTCCGACTGCCCTGTCAGCATTTAGCCTCTCCGACTGCCCTGTCAGCATTTAGCCTCTCTGACTGCCCTGTCAGCATTTAGCCTCTCTGACTGCCCTGTCAGCATTTAGCCTCTCTGACTGCCCCGTCAGCATTTAGCCTCTCCGACTGCCCTGTCAGCATTTAGCCTCTCCGACTGCCCCGTCAGCATTTAGCCTCTCTGACTGCCCCGTCAGCATTTAGCCTCTACGACTGCCCTGTCAGCATTTAGCCTCTCCGACTGCCCTGTCAGCATTTAGCCTCTCCGACTGCCCCGTCAGCATTTAGCCTCTCTGACTGCCCCGTCAGCATTTAGCCTCTCTGACTGCCCTGTCAGCATTTAGCCTCTCTGACTGCCCTGTCAGCATTTAGCCTCTTCGACTGCCCTGTCAGCATTTAGCCTCTCCGACTGCCCCGTCAGTATTTAGCCTCTCTGACTGCCCCGTCAGCATTTAGCCTCTCCGACTGCCCTGTCAGCATTTAGCCTCTCCGACTGCCCTGTCAGCATTTAGCCTCTCCGACTGCCCTGTCAGCATTTAGCCTCTCCGACTGCCCCGTCAGCATTTAGCCTCTCCGACTGCCCCGTCAGCATTTAGCCTCTCCGACTGCCCTGTCAGCATTTAGCCTCTCCGACTGCCCTGTCAGCATTTAGCCTCTCTGACTGCCCTGTCAGCATTTAGCCTCTCTGACTGCCCTGTCAGCATTTAGCCTCTCTGACTGCCCTGTCAGCATTTAGCCTCTCCGACTGCCCCGTCAGCATTTAGCCTCTCTGACTGCCCCGTCAGCATTTAGCCTCTCCGACTGCCCCGTCAGCATTTAGCCTCTCCGACTGCCCCGTCAGCATTTAGCCTCTCTGACTGCCCTGTCAGCATTTAGCCTCTCCGACTGCCCTGTCAGCATTTAGCCTCTCCGACTGCCCCGTCAGCATTTAGCCTCTCCGACTGCCCCGTCAGCATTTAGCCTCTCCGACTGCCCCGTCAGCATTTAGCCTCTCCGACTGCCCCGTCAGCATTTAGCCTCTCTGACTGCCCCGTCAGCATTTAGCCTCTCCGACAGCCCTGTCAGCATTTAGCCTCTCCGACTGCCCTGTCAGCATTTAGCCTCTCCGACTGCCCTGTCAGCATTTAGCCTCTCCGACTGCCCCGTCAGCATTTAGCCTCTCTGACTGCCCCGTCAGCATTTATCCTCTCTGACAGCCCTGTCAGCATTTAGCCTCTCCGACTGCCCTGTCAGCATTTAGCCTCTCCGACTGCCCTGTCAGCATTTAGCCTCTCCGACTGCCCCGTCAGCATTTAGCCTCTCTGACTGCCCCGTCAGCATTTATCCTCTCCGACTGCCCTGTCAGCATTTAGCCTCTCCGACTGCCCTGTCAGCATTTAGCCTCTCCGACTGCCCTGTCAGCATTTAGCCTCTCTGACTGCCCTGTCAGCATTTAGCCTCTCTGACTGCCCTGTCAGCATTTAGCCTCTCTGACTGCCCCGTCAGCATTTAGCCTCTCTGACTGCCCTGTCAGCATTTAGCCTCTCTGACTGCCCTGTCAGCATTTAGCCTCTCTGACTGCCCCGTCAGCATTTAGCCTCTCTGACTGCCCCATCAGCATTTAGCCTCTCTGACTGCCCTGCCAGCATTTAGCCTCTCTGACTGCCCTGTCAGCATTTAGCCTCTCCGACTGCCCCGTCAGCATTTAGCCTCTCCGACTGCCCTGTCAGCATTTAGCCTCTCCGACTGCCCTGTCAGCATTTAGCCTCTCTGACTGCCCTGTCAGCATTTAGCCTCTCTGACTGCCCTGTCAGCATTTAGCCTCTCCGACTGCCCCGTCAGCATTTAGCCTCTCCGACTGCCCCGTCAGCATTTAGCCTCTCCGACTGCCCCGTCAGCATTTAGCCTCTCTGACTGCCCTGTCAGCATTTAGCCTCTCTGACTGCCCTGTCAGCATTTAGCCTCTCTGACTGCCCTGTCAGCATTTAGCCTCTCTGACTGCCCCGTCAGCATTTAGCCTCTCTGACTGCCCCATCAGCATTTAGCCTCTCTGACTGCCCTGCCAGCATTTAGCCTCTCTGACTGCCCTGCCAGCATTTAGCCTCTCTGACTGCCCTGCCAGCATTTAGCCTCTCTGACTGCCCTGTCAGCATTTAGCCTCTCCGACTGCCCCGTCAGCATTTAGCCTCTCCGACTGCCCCGTCAGCATTTAGCCTCTCCGACTGCCCTGTCAGCATTTAGCCTCTCTGACTGCCCTGTCAGCATTTAGCCTCTCTGACTGCCCTGTCAGCATTTAGCCTCTCTGACTGCCCTGTCAGCATTTATCCTCTCCGACTGCCCTGTCAGCTTTTAGCCTCTCTGACTGCCCCGTCAGCATTTAGCCTCTCCGACTGCCCCGTCAGCATTTAGCCTCTCCGACTGCCCCGTCAGCATTTAGCCTCTCCGACTGCCCCGTCAGCATTTAGCCTCTCTGACTGCCCTGTCAGCATTTAGCCTCTCTGACTGCCCTGTCAGCATTTAGCCTCTCTGACTGCCCCGTCAGCATTTAGCCTCTTCGACTGCCCCGTCAGCATTTAGCCTCTCCGACTGCCCTGTCAGCATTTAGCCTCTCCGACTGCCCTGTCAGCATTTAGCCTCTCCGACTGCCCTGTCAGCATTTAGCCTCTCCGACTGCCCTGTCAGCATTTAGCCTCTCCGACTGCCCTGTCAGCATTTAGCCTCTCCGACTGCCCTGTCAGCATTTAGCCTCTCCGACTGCCCTGTCAGCATTTAGCCTCTCCGACTGCCCTGTCAGCATTTAGCCTCTCTGACTTCCCCGTCAGCATTTAGCCTCTCTGACTTCCCCGTCAGCATTTAGCCTCTCCGACTGCCCTGTCAGCATTTAGCCTCTCCGACTGCCCCGTCAGCATTTAGCCTCTCCGACTGCCCCGTCAGCATTTAGCCTCTCCGACTGCCCCGTCAGCATTTAGCCTCTCTGACTGCCCCGTCAGCATTTAGCCTCTCTGACTGCCCTGTCAGCATTTAGCCTCTCTGACTGCCCTGTCAGCATTTAGCCTCTCCGACTGCCCTGTCAGCATTTAGCCTCTCCGACTGCCCTGTCAGCATTTAGCCTCTCCGACTGCCCTGTCAGCATTTAGCCTTATGAATCATATAGATGAAGAACCATATATTTGCGGGAAAAAAGAAAGAAAATGGATAGACTTCATAAATAATTATGAAAAGTATGAAATAAAATAAAAAATAGCAAGTACAATTGAAAAAAAAAGGTGTGATGACATGATCTTTCAATTTAGGTGGTATACATCCCCCCAAAACAAAACAAAACACACCAGTTTCTTTGTTGCAAGGGTTCATTCAGTGAGACGGTGTAAAAGGAGAGAGCGAGAGTGCGTGTATGGGACTGTAGAGTACCACAGTATGAGTCACAATACCCATAAAACCTTGTGGTCAAACAGGGAAATGGTTACAATTGGATTTTTCTACCATTCATTTTTTCCGTCAGGGTTTAGAAAGGCTTCATATAAGGGTTTGTGTTTCGTGGAGGCTTACTCTCGTTTTGACAACCGTGTAAATCTCTCTAGGGCAAGGTGACTTATCAATATATTCTCCTGTATTTACCCGCCCCCAAAATGAAATGCTAATTAGTTGCTAATGTGGCTATCATAAAGAACTACAAATGCCATGATGGTCTGGATGAGACTGCCGAATCGAGGCAAAGGTAAGAATCTCTGGATTATAACTATCTAATTGACACAATACCTGTTACCAACGGTGTCAGCTAGAGATGACGTTGTAGGAGCATGCCGGGATTTGTAGTTTTTCATGATGTCTACTTTGATGCTAATTAGCATTTTTTAAATCTAAGAATAAAAATGGAGAGGAATATATTGATTTTAAAAAATCACCTTGACTTTGAGATTTCCACGGCTGTCAAAACATCACACCAGAGTAAGCCTACATTAAACACAGCCCTTATTTATTTATTTATTTTAAGTGTTTTTAAAGTCCCTTATGGGAAAAAATGAATGGTGGAAAAACGATTGGAACCACTTATTTCACTGTTTGAGTGCTAGGTTTTCTGGGTATTATGACACCTCCACATAGGGGCTTTATACCTTAATGTCACGGTGCATTTTCCCCTTGGAGTGTAGATATCCCAAACCCTGTGAACACAAAGACAGAGAGAGCTATGTTATCCCAAACCCTGTGAACACAAATACAGAGAGAGCTATGTTATCCCAAACCCTGTGAACACAAAGACAGAGAGAGCCATGTTATCCCAAACCCTGTGAACACAAAGACAGAGAGAGCTATGTTATCCCAAACCCTGTGAACACAAAGACAGAGAGAGCCATGTTATCCCAAACCCTGTGAACACAAAGACAGAGAGAGCCATGTTATCCCAAACCCTGTGAACACAAAGACAGAGAGAGCCATGTTATCCCAAACCCTGTGAACACAAAGACAGAGAGAGCCATGTTATCCCAAACCCTGTGAACACAAAGACAGACAGAGAGCTATGTTATCCCAAACCCTGTGAACACAAAGACAGAGAGAGCCATGTTATCCCAAACCCTGTGAACACAAAGACAGAGAGAGCCATGTTATCCCAAACCCTGTGAACACAAAGACAGAGAGAGCTATGTTATCCCAAACCCTGTGAACACAAAGACAGAGAGAGCTATGTTATCCCAAACCCTGTGAACACAAAGACAGAGAGAGCTATGTTATCCCAAACCCTGTGAACACAAAGACAGAGAGAGCTATGTTATCCCAAACCCTGTGAACACAAAGACAGAGAGAGCCATGTTATCCCAAACCCTGTGAACACAAAGACAGAGAGAGCCATGTTATCCCAAACCCTGTGAACACAAAGACAGAGAGAGCCATGTTATCCCAAACCCTGTGAACACAAAGACAGAGAGAGCCATGTTATCCCAAACCCTGTGAACACAAAGACAGAGAGAGCTATGTTATCCCAAACCCTGTGAACACAAAGACAGAGAGAGCCATGTTATCCCAAACCCTGTGAACACAAAGACAGAGAGAGCCATGTTATCCCAAACCCTGTGAACACAAAGACGGAGAGAGCTATGTTAGAGACTTGGTTGAAATGGCAATCTCGGGAGTCAACCAGAAGTTTACATTTCCTGGTTTCATGGACCCAGATTAAACCCAGGTCTGACCTGAACTGTGTTCGAATACTCATACAAGGACAGCTTTTTTCCATCTCCGTAACATTGCAAAAATCAGAAACTTTCTGTCCAAAAATGATGCAGAAAAATTAATCCATGCTTTTGTCACTTCTAGGTTAGACTACTGCAATGCTCTACTTCCCGGATAAAGCACTAAATAAACTTCAGTTAGTGCTAAATACGGCTGCTAGAATCCCGACTAGAACCAAAAAATGTGATCATATTACTCCAGTGCTAGCCTCCCTACACTGGCTTCCTGTCAAGGCAAGGGCTGATTTCAAGGTGTTACTGCTAACCTACAAAGCATTACATGGGCTTGCTCCTACCTATCTCTCTGATTTGGTCCTGCCGTACATACCTACACGTACGCTACGGTCACAAGACGCAGGCCTCCTAATTGTCCCTAGAATTTCTAAGCAAACAGCTGGAGGCAGGGCTTTCTCCTATAGAGCTCCATTTTTATGGAACGGTCTGCCTACCCATGTCAGAGACGCAAACTCGGTCTCAACCTTTAAGTCTTTACTGAAGACTCATCTCTTCAGTGGGTCATATGATTGAGTGTAGTCTGGACCCAGGAGTGTGAAGGTGAACGGAAAGGCTCTGGAGCAACGACCGCCCTTGCTGTCTCTGCCTGGCCGGTTCCCCTCTTTCCACTGGGATTCTCTGCCTCTAACCCTATTACAGGGGCTGAGTCACTGGCTTACTGGGGCTCTCTCATGCCGTCCCTGGAAGGGGTGCATCACCTGAGTGGGTTGATTCACTGATGTTGTCATCCTGTCTGGGTTGGCGCCCCCCCTTGGGTTGTGCCATGGCAGAGATCTTTGCGGGATATACTCAGCTTTGTCTCAGGATGGTAAGTTGGTGGTTGAAGATATCCCTCTAGTGGTGTGGGGGCTGTGCTTTGGCAAAGTGGGTGGGGTTATATCCTTCCTGTTTTTTCCATGTCCGGGGGTGTCCTTGGATGGGGCCACAGTGTCTCCTGACCCCTCCTGTCTCAGCCTCCAGTATTTATGCTGCAGTAGTTTATGTGTCGGGGGGCTGGGGTCAGTTTGTTATATCTGGAGTACTTCTCCTGTCCAATTAGGTGTCCTGTGTGAATCTAAGTGTGCGTTCTCTAATTCTCTCCTTTCTCTCTCTCGGAGGACCTGAGCCCTCGGACCATGCCCCAGGACTACCTGACATGATGACTCCTTGCTGTCCCCAGTCCACCTGGCCGTGCTGCTGCTCCAGTTTCAACTGTTCTGCCTTATTATTATTCGACCATGCTGGTCATTTATGAACATTTGAACATCTTGGCCATGTTCTGTTATAATCTCTACCCGGCACAGCCAGAAGAGGACTGGCCACCCCACATAGCCTGGTTCCTCTCTAGGTTTCTTCCTAGGTTTTGGCTTTCTAGGGAGTTTTTCCTAACCACCGTGCTTCTACACCTGCATTGCTTGCTGTTTGGGGTTTTAGGCTGGGTTTCTGTACAGCACTTTGAGATATCAGCTGATGTACAAAGGGCAATATAAATAAATTTGATTTGATTTGATACTAACCGCTGGTGTACTATTGAGTATGTACATGCTTATTGGTCATAGTATGGATAAGGTTAGTATGCCAAAAATTCCCGGATGTCATACTACATTCGCAAAATACGAAGAATACAAGCAGTGGACACTATTTACGTGGTTTTAGGGCCCATAATGCAGTTCTTCAGAAAATGGGCGTCTTCAGAACATTTTCAGATTTGCCCTAAAATATGCAGCCAAAGTCCGACTGTATGAAATTCATTGCTGACAAATGTTAAGAAAATATTGAGCAACGTAATAAAGTAAACGACTTTTCAAATAAGTTAGGCTACACACGTTGTTTGCTGACAATTTGTTAGCTACGCGAGCCATACAAACCGCATAGCATATCATTAGAGCAGTTGCTTGTATGCACCCGGTTAGCTGGCTACTAACTAACGTTAGCTGGCTACTTAACTAGCCAGACTTAACTAACGTTAGCTGGCTACCCCACTAGCCTGGACTTAACTAACGTTTCTTCCTAGGTTTTGACTTAACTAAGGAGTTTGGCTACTTAACTAACGTTAGACTTAACTACACCTAGCTGGCTACTTAACTAATGTTAGCTGGCTACTTAACTAACGTTAGCTGGCTACTAACACAGTGACCTTGCCAGTATATTAACTATCTGCTATTTAACTACCCAATGTGTATTGACTTGATCATTCATGTCATTCTTAGTTAGCTAAATGGTATAGTCGTTGTGCGTTCTCAATATACATTGTTGATGAAGTTATTGATGTCTAGCTAGTAATTTGTTAGCTATGCTAACAAGCTAGCAAGAGGTTGCATAGCAACAGCATCAATTTCATTAGACAGGAAGCACTAGTACGCTCAACTGAAAGGATACTTTTTGTTTACAGTATACTAAAATTAACTAATAACTCATTAGGTATGTAGCATAGGTATGTTAGTATGGGTACTCAACACAGCTCTGAACTTTAAAATATTAGCCCATTGTTGATATAATCACAATGTTTGTTGCATGAGCAATCATGTTTTCAAGATATTGAACTTTGAAAATACAGAATGGTATCATACGATTTCAAACTGCATCATACCAGCTGTATTTCTGTATAATGACAGTTATATATCTTGTTGTGCGTATCAATCGTCTCTGAGTAGGATTGCTGATCTAGGATCAGGGCCTGCCTATTGCATGTAACCTCATTCACTGTGACGTGAAAGGCACACCTCTGATCCTAAAATCAGCTCCTGCTCTGAGACTGCCCCAGGAGTGGCAGAATCTGTGTCAAGGAAACTGTACCTAAGTGTAAATTACCTGTATGGTCTCTCTGCAGACGTAGGCTATCTGCAGCTCTGATACTTAACCCGTCACTGTCAAATTAAAAACAGACAAACATGATGGTTATGCCGCCTACTAAAGGCCATTTGTATAGTTTAATATCTACATAATAAGGGTCAGATAGCATTCTGTTTGTAATCTATGCAAAACAGTGTGATCATACCATACGGGGAGGGATGAAACATTTCAATAAGAAAGAAATAAACCATAATTTATAAGTAATAAATCAGCCGATAATTTGACAGTATAACTGTGGTGATATGCGAGAGAGAAGAGACGGAGACAGAAAGACAGAGATGTCTAGCAGAGAGAGAGTTAGACAGAAAAGGAGACAGAGAGAGAGTTGAGAGAGACAGACAGAGACAGAGGAGACAGAGGAGACAGAGAGAGGGAGACAGAGAGAGGAGACAGAGAGAGAGACAGAGAGAGAGGAGACAGAGGAGACAGAGAGAGGAGACAGAGAGAGATGGAGACAGAGTTAGTATGGGACAGAACAGAGGAGACAGAGACAGAGGAGACAGAGAGATATAATCAGAAGTTTGTTGCAGAGACAGAGGAGACAGAGAGAGGGAGACAGAGACAGAGGAGACAGAGGAGACAGAGGACAGAAAGGTACAGAGAGAGAGGAGACAGAACTGGAGACAGAGAAAGAGGAGACAGAGAGAGGAGACAAAGACAGAGGAGACAGAGACAGAGGAGACGGAGGAGAGAGAGAGGAGACAGAGAGAGAGGATTGCAGAGGAGACAGAGAGAGAGGAGACAGAGAGAGACAGAACCTCAGATTCACTGTGACAGAGAAAGAGGAGACAGAGAAAGAGGAGACAGAGAAAGAGGAGACAGAGAGAGCTCAGAGACAGAGGAGACAGACAGAGGAGACAGAAGAGGAGACAGAGAGAGAGGAGACAGAGAGAGAGGAGACAGAGAGAGACGAGACAGAGAGAGAGGAGACAGAGACAGAGGAGACAGAGACAGAGGAGACAGAGAGAGGGACAGAGAGAGAGAGACAGAGAGAAGGACAGAGAAACAGAGAGAGAGAGACAGAGTGAGAGGAGACAGAGAAGGCCACAGAGTTTAAGGAGACAGAGAGAGGGAGACAGAGGAGACAGAGGAGACAGAGAGAGAGGAGACAGAGAGAGGGGACAGAGGAGAAAGACAGAGGAGACAGAGGGAAGAGACAGAGGAGACAGAATTTATAAGTAAGAAGAGAGGAGACAGAGAGAGAGGAGACAGAGTGAGAGGAGACAGAGAGAGAGGAGACAGAGGAGACAGAGGAGACAGAGAGAGAGGAGACAGAGAAAGAGGAGACAGAGAGAGGAGACAGAGACAGAGGAGACAGAGACAGAGGAGACAGAGAGAGGAGACAGAGAGAGAGGAGACAGAGAAAGAGGAGACAGAGACAGAGGAGACAGAGACAGAGGAGACAGAGAGAGGAGACAGAGAGAGAGGAGACAGAGAAAGAGGAGACAGAGACAGAGGAGACAGAGAGAGAGGAGACAGAGACAGAGGAGACAGAGACAGAGGAGACAGAGAGAGGAGACAGAGAGAGAGGAGACAGAGAAAGAGGAGACAGAGACAGAGGAGACAGAGAGAGAGGAGACAGAGAGAGAGGAGACAGAGAGAGAGGAGACAGAGAGAGAGGAGACAGAGAGAGAGGAGACAGAGTGAGAGGAGACAGAGAGAGAGGAGACAGAGGAGACAGAGGAGACAGAGAGAGAGGAGACAGAGAGAGAGGAGACAGAGAGAGAGAAGACAGAGGAGACAGAGGGAGAGGAGACAGAGGAGACAGAGAGAGAGGAGACAGAGAGAGAGGAGACAGAGAGAGAGGAGACAGAGTGAGAGGAGACAGAGAGAGAGGAGACAGAGGAGACAGAGAGAGAGGAGACAGAGAAAGAGGAGACAGAGAGAGGAGACAGAGACAGAGGAGACAGAGAGAGGAGACAGAGAGAGAGGAGACAGAGAAAGAGGAGACAGAGAAAGAGGAGACAGAGACAGAGGAGACAGAGAGAGAGGAGACAGAGAGAGGAGACAGAGAGAGAGGAGACAGAGAGAGGAGACAGAGAGAGAGGAGACAGAGAAAGAGGAGACAGAGACAGAGGAGACAGAGTGAGAGGAGACAGAGAGAGAGGAGACAGATGAGACAGAGAGAGAGGAGACAGAGGAGACAGAGAGAGAGGAGACAGAGGAGACAGAGAGAGAGGAGACAGAGAGAGAGGAGACAAGTAACAACACACCATGATATATGTCCTGTAGAGATCCTCCCCCACAGTACTCCATACAGATCCACAGCTTGTCACGGCTGATCAGGGAGGGAGATGAGACAGTTAGGGGCACAGGGGACAGTTAGGGGCACAGGGGACAGTTAGGAGCACAGGGGACAGTTTGGCGCACAGGGGACAGTTAGGAGCACAGGGGACAGTTAGGAGCACAGGGGACAGTTAGGAGCACAGGGGACAGTTTGGCGCACAGGGGACAGTTAGGAGCACAGGGGACAGTTAGGAGCACAGGGGACAGTTTGGCGCACAGGGGACAGTTAGGAGCACAGGGGACAGTTAGGAGCACAGGGGACAGTTAGGCGCACAGGGGACAGTTAGGCGCACAGGGGACAGTTAGGAGCACAGGGGACAGTTTGGCGCACAGGGGACAGTTTGGCGCACAGGGGACAGTTTGGCGCACAGGGGACAGTTTGGCGCACAGGGGACAGTTTGGCGCACAGGGGACAGTTAGGAGCACAGGGGACAGTTAGGAGCACAGGGGACAGTTAGGAGCACAGGGGACAGTTAGGCGCACAGGGGACAGTTAGGCGCACAGGGGACAGTTAGGCGCACAGGGGACAGTTAGGTGCACAGGGGACAGTTAGGAGCACAGGGGACAGTTAGGAGCACAGGGGACAGTTAAGAGCACAGGGGACAGTTAGGCGCACAGGGGACAGTTAGGCGCACATGGGACAGTTAGGAGCACAGGGGACAGTTAGGAGCACAGGGGACAGTTAGGAGCACAGGGGACAGTTAAGAGCACAGGGGACAGTTAGGCGCACAGGGGACAGTTAGGCGCACATGGGACAGTTAGGAGCACAGGGGACAGTTAGGAGCACAGGGGACAGTTAGGAGCACAGGGGACAGTTAGGAGCACAGGGGACAGTTAGGAGCACAGGGGACAGTTAGGCGCACAGGGGACAGTTAGGCGCACAGGAGAAAGTTAGGAGCAGTAAAACAGACTAGGGGTGTATTCATTAGTGCAAAATGTGTTGCAATGAAAACTAGCGTGTCTTATTTGACAAGTTCAGGTAGGTCCTTCCCCGTTTCAGTGTGTTTGCCTCTGTTTGGTTCCTAGGGAATAACCCCAGGGTTTACAATATACACAGCTAAATAGTTGGCAGAACATAAATGGCCTAACGTAGACACAAAAGACCAAGAACAATATTAGGGCCTTGTAAAAAATTTTTTTAAAAATTCTCCCCAAATTCTGTTTTCTTCGTTTAGTTTTTCCAGGTTTTCGCTCTCAAAGCTTAAAAATCACATCAGGAGACCACACTTGAGGTTTGGGAAAAATCATTTTTTATTTATTTTTGGGGGTTATTCAACTGCACACCAGCCAGAAACTGTTGTCTGGTTAACAAGGTTTCTGTGGCGCTCATGTGATTGCAGAGTTTGCAAAACAAAATGGCCACCGGATTGATGCAAAAAAAAAATCATGATATCATTCCACCAGGTAGGCAAAGGCTATTTTGTAGTTAACATTTCATTGAGAAGGTTTTGGGAAACATTTTTCATAAGACAGATTTCATTACATTAGCATCATGGCTAACAGCTACACAAAACGGTAGACAAACACACAGACAGACATTCCTGTGATGTTGCCTCTTCAGAAAGTTGAAGGAAAAGACAAATAGCTGATACATTTTGTCTTATGATAATCTTGGGACACATTTATGCATTTTCTAATTAATTCAATACATTTAGTTAATTTCCTACTAAATTAAAAAAAAAAATGTTTATATTGTTGAATTCCATTTAATGTCTGGGTTTCTTAATTCCGTCCGCGTTCTCAGCTACGTGAATTTTATAGGGCCCTATATCAGATCTTCTCGGATGATGCCAACTATGAGAAATAGATAACTGGCAGGTAAATAACTGCCAAGGCAACATTGCTGCTCGAGCAATTCAATCCAACAAGTCATCCCAAAGATATTTGTCAGAAGCGATGTAGGACGGAGAGGTACGGATGTCGATTAAGGCACCTCTCTGATTCAGGTTGGGTTAAATGTGGATGACACATTTCAGTTGAAGACATTCACTTGTACAACTGACTAGGTGTCCCACCTTTCCCTTTCCTTTCACAGTCAACCTCTCAGATCTGACTGTACTGAAGACGACATTATTAAAGAGTAGCACGGTAAACCTCTCAGATCTGACTGGACTGAAGACGACATTATTAAAGAGTAGCACGGTAAACCTCTCAGATCTGACTGGACTGAAGACGACATTATTAAAGAGTAGCACGGTAAACCTCTCAGATCTGACTGTACTGAAGACTACATTATTAAAGAGTAGCACAGTCAACCTCTCAGATCTGACTGTACTGAAGACTACATTATTAAAGAGTAGCACGGTAAACCTCTCAGATCTGACTGGACTGAAGACGACATTATTAAAGAGTAGCACGGTAAACCTCTCAGATCTGACTGTACTGAAGACTACATTATTAAAGAGTAGCACGGTAAACCTCTCAGATCTGACTGTACTGAAGACTACATTATTAAAGAGTAGCACGGTAAACCTCTCAGATCTGACTGGACTGAAGACGACATTATTAAAGAGTAGCACGGTAAACCTCTCAGATCTGACT